>NC_048584.1:32851514-33151514 GCF_013265735.2 Oncorhynchus mykiss | reverse complement strand
TAGTACCTTACACAACCTGCCCCTACCTCAACACGTTGTAGTACCTTACACAACCTGCCCCTACCTCAACACGTTGTAGTACCTTACACAACCTGCCCCTACCTCAACACGTTGTAGTACCTTACACAACCTGCCCCTACCACAACACGTTGTAGTACCTTACACAACCTGCCCCTACCTCAACACGTTGTAGTACCTTACACAACCTGCCCCTACCTCAACACGTTGTAGTACCTTACACAACCTGCCCCTACCTCAACACGTTGTAGTACTTTACACAACCTGCCCCTACCTCAACACGTTGTAGTACCTTACACAACCTGCCCCTACCTCAACACGTTGTAGTACCTTACACAACATGCCCCAACCTCAACACGTTGTAGTACCTTCCACAACCTGCCCCAACCTCAACACGTTGTAGTACCTTACACAACCTGCCCCTACCTCAACACGTTGTAGTACCTTACACAACCTGCCCCAACCTCAACACGTGGTAGTACCTTACACAACCTGCCCCAACCTCAACACGTTGTAGTACCTTCCACAACCTGCCCCTACCTCAACACGTTGTAGTACCTTACACAACCTGCCCCAACCTCAACACGTTGTAGTACCTTCCACAACCTGCCCCTACCTCAACACGTTGTAGTACCTTCCACAACCTGCCCCAACCTCAACACGTTGTAGTACCTTCCACAACCTGCCCCTACCTCAACATGTTGTAGTACCTTACACAACCTGCCCCTACCTCAACACGTTGTAGTACCTTACACAACCTGCCCCAACCTCAACACGTTGTAGTACCTTCCACAACCTGCCCCTACCTCAACATGTTGTAGTACCTTCCACAACCTGCCCCAACCTCAACACGTTGTAGTACCTTACACAACCTGCCCCTACCTCAACACGTTGTAGTACCTTCCACAACCTGCCCCATCCTCAACACGTTGTAGTACCTTCCACAACCTGCCCCTACCTCAACACGTTGTAGTACCTTACACAACCTGCCCCAACCTCAACACGTTGTAGTACCTTCCACAACCTGCCCCTACCTCAACACGTTGTAGTACCTTACACAACCTGCCCCAACCTCAACACGTTGTAGTACCTTCCACAACCTGCCCCTACCTCAACACGTTGTAGTACCTTCCACAACCTGCCCCAACCTCAACACGTTGTAGTACCTTCCACAACCTGCCCCTACCTCAACATGTTGTAGTACCTTACACAACCTGCCCCTACCTCAACACGTTGTAGTACCTTACACAACCTGCCCCAACCTCAACACGTTGTAGTACCTTCCACAACCTGCCCCTACCTCAACATGTTGTAGTACCTTCCACAACCTGCCCCAACCTCAACACGTTGTAGTACCTTACACAACCTGCCCCTACCTCAACACGTTGTTCTACCTTCCACAACCTGCCCCATCCTCAACACGTTGTAGTACCTTCCACAACCTGCCCCTACCTCAACACGTTGTAGTACCTTACACAACCTGCCCCAACCTCAACACGTTGTAGTACAGTACCTTCCACAACCTGCCCCTACCTCAACACGTTGTAGTACCTTCCACAACCTGCCCCTACCTCAACACGTTGTAGTACCTTCCACAACCTGCCCCAACCTCAACACGTTGTAGTACCTTCCACAACCTGCCCCTACCTCAACACGTTGTAGTACCTTACACAACCTGCCCCAACCTCAACACGTTGTAGTACCTTCCACAACCTGCCCCTACCTCAACATGTTGTAGTACCTTACACAACCTGCCCCTACCTCAACACGTTGTAGTACCTTACACAACCTGCCCCTACCTCAACATGTTGTAGTACATTGTAGTACATTACACAACCTGCCCCTACCTCAACATGTTGTAGTACATTGTAGTACCTTACACAACCTGCCCCTACCTCAACATGTTGTAGTACATTGTAGTACCTTCCACAACCTGCCCCTACCTCAACATGTTGTAGTACATTGTAGTACCTTACACAACCTGCCCCTACCTCAACACATTATAGTACATTGTAGTACCTTACACAACCTGCCCCTACCTCAACATGTTGTAGTACATTGTAGTACATTACACAACCTGCCCCTACCTCAACATGTTGTAGTACATTGTAGTACCTTACACAACCTGCCCCTACCTCAACATGTTGTAGTACATTGTAGTACCTTACACAACCTGCCCCTACCTCAACACGTTGTAGTACCTTACACAACCTGCCCCTACCTCAACACGTTGTAGTACCTTCCACAACCTGCCCCTACCTCAACACGTTGTAGTACAGTACCTTCCACAACCTGCCCCTACCTCAACACATTGTAGTACCTTACACAACCTGCCCCTACCTCAACACGTTGTAGTACCTTACACAACCTGCCCCTACCTCAACATGTTGTAGTACCTTACACAACCTGCCCCTACCTCAACACATTATAGTACATTGTAGTACATTACACAACCTGCCCCTACCTCAACACATTATAGTACATTGTAGTACATTACACAACCTGCCCCTACCTCAACACGTTGTAGTACCTTACACAACCTGCCCCTACCTCAACACGTTGTAGTACCTTACACAACCTGCCCCTACCTCAACATGTTGTAGTACATTGTAGTACATTACACAACCTGCCCCTACCTCAACATGTTGTAGTACATTGTAGTACCTTACACAACCTGCCCCTACCTCAACATGTTGTAGTACATTGTAGTACCTTCCACAACCTGCCCCTACCTCAACACATTATAGTACATTGTAGTACATTACACAACCTGCCCCTACCTCAACACATTATAGTACATTGTAGTACCTTCCACAACATGCCCCTATCTCAACACATTATAATACATTGTAGTACATTACACAACCTGCCCCTACCACAACACGTTGTAGTACCTTACACAACCTGCCCCTACCTCAACACATTATAGTACCTTACACAACCTGCCCCTACCTCAACACATTATAGTACATTGTAGTACCTTACACAACCTGCCCCTACCTCAACATGTAGTACATTACACAACCTGCCCCTATATCAACACATATACCCCTACTGACACATACATGCTGACATTTTCCCACTCCTCTACACAAGTTACATTTAACCTGCCTACATATTACAAGGTTATGTACTCTACAGTGCCTATGATTTTTCTGCGTTACAAAGTGGCATTGAAATGTATTTAATTTAGTGAGTTCTTTTGTCACTGATCTACAGAAAAGTGAAAAGAAATTCCCCAAACAATGACAGATAACAATGACAGCTAAATCAGGGACAATCAAGGTGGAACAACATGGTTGTGGACGGAATTGCAGAATCTCCACATGAGACGTAGACGGAGTCTGAGGACAAAGTGAGGGAAATTATCTCTGAGAAATTGAAGATGGACCACAGGAAGTTAGAGGTGGAGCGCTCCCACAGGACTGGAAAACCCACCACCGGCCCGGGTGACAGGCCCAGGCCGATAGTGGTCAAGTTCCTGATGTTCAAGGACAAGGTAGCTTGAGAGGAACATATATCTTCCTCAACGAGGACTATCTTGAAGCTGTGCGCCAGAAGAGGAAAGAACTGATCCCAGCCATGAAAGCTGCCAGAGCGCATGGGGGCATTGCTTACATCCGCTATGACAGGCTCATTGTCCACCCTCCCTCCCAGAAGCCTGGAAGGGATGAGAGAGCCAAGCCTATGGGTTCGTAGCTTCAACCCCACAGCACACACACACACACACACACACACACACCAATTGATTAATGGACTGTTGAATCTATATATTTTTATCTTGCTTTGTTTGCTCTTTTCAGTATTATGTCTTTCTCTGATAAGCTACCCAGGAAAGGGCTGAAAATAACCCATATTATTATATGTAGACTTAGAAATAAGGTTCATGAAATCAATAACTTGCAACATCAGATAACATTAATATATTAGCCATTTCTGAGACTCACTTAGATAATTAATTTGATGATACAGCAGTAGCAATACAAGGATATAACATCTATAGAAGAGACATACATGCTTATGGGGGAGGTGTTGCTTTATATATTCAGAGCCGTATCCCTGTAATGCTTAGAGAAGATCTTATGTCAAGTGTTATTGAAGTGTTATTGAAGTGTTGTGGTTGCAGGTTCACTTGGCACATCTAAATTATTTTATTTTGGGGTGTTGCTATAGGCCACTAAGTGCTAACAGTCTATCTAAATAATATGTGTGAAATGCTTGATAGTGTATGTGATGTAAACAGAGGTATACTTTCTTGGGGACCTGAATATTGACAGGTTTTCATCAAGCTGTCAGCTCAAGAGGAAGCTTCTTACTGTAACCAGTGCCCGTTTTTATGTATTTATTTCACCTTTATTTAACCAGGTAGGCTAGTTGAGAACACCTTTATTTAACCAGGTAGGCTAGTTGAGAACACCTTTATTTAACCAGGTAGGCTAGTTGAGAACAAGCTCTCATTTACAACTGTGACCTGGCCAAGATAAAGCAAAGCAGTGTGACACAGACAACACAAAGTTACACATGGAGTAAACAATAAACAAGCCAATAACACAATAAACAAATCAATGACACAGTAGAAAAAATAAAGTCTAAAGGCATGAGGAGGTAGGCAATAAATAGGCCATAGGAGCGAATAGTTACAATTGAGCAGATTAACACTGGAGTGATAAATGAGCAGATGATGATGTGCAAGTAGAGATACTGGTGTGCAAAAGAGCAGAAAAATAAATAAAATAAAAACAGTATGGGAATGAGGTAGGTAGATTGGATGGGCTATTTACAGATGGACTATGTACAGCTGCAGCGATCGGTTAGCTGCTCAGATAGTTGATGTTTAGAGTTGGTGAGGGAAATAAAAGTGTCCAACTTCAGCGATTTTTGCAATTCGTTCCAGTCACTGGCAGCAGAGAACTGGAAGGAAAGGCGGCCAAATGTGGTGTTGGCTTTGGGGATGATCAGTGAGATATACCTGCTGGAACGTGTGCTACGGGTGGGTGTTGTTATCGTGACCAGTGAACTGAGATAAAGCGGAGCTTTGCCTAGTATAGACTTATGGATGACCTGGAGCCAGTGGGTCTGGCGACGAATATGTAGCGAGGGCCAGCCGACTAGAGCGTATAGGTCGCAGTGGTGGGTGGTATAAGGTGATTTGGTAACAAAACGGATCATGGGCTGGTGCCACCAACTGAAAAATGTTTGTCTGGAGCCCCGTATAGCTTAAGCCTATCTAATCCTTTCAGGTATACACTAGAACATGGGGAGCAGGGACTAGGGGCCTCATATCTACTGTAGAACATAGGGAGCAGGGGCTAGGGGCCTCATATCTACTATAGAACATAGGGAGCAGGGGCTAGGGGCCTCATATCTACTGTAAAACATAGGGAGCAGGGGCCAGGGGCCTCATATCTACTGTAGAACATAGGGAGCAGGGGCTCGGGGCCTCACATCTACTGTAGAACATAGGGAGCAGGGGCTAGGGGCCTCATATCTACTGTAAAACATAGGGAGCAGGGGCCAGGGGCCTCATATCTACTGTAGAACATAGGGGGCAGGGGCTAGGGGCCTCATATCTACTGTAGAACATAGGGAGCAGGGGCTAGGGGCCTCATATCTACTGTAGAACATAGGGGGCAGGGGCTAGGGGCCTCATATCTACTGTAGAACATAGGGAGCAGGGGCTAGGGGCCTCATATCTACTGTAGAACATAGGGAGCAGGGGCTAGGGGCCTCATATCTACTGTAGAACATAGGGAGCAGGGGCCAGGGGCCTCATATCTACTGTAGAACATAGGGAGCAGGGGCTCGGGGCCTCACATCTACTGTAGAACATAGGGAGCAGGGGCTAGGGGTCTCATATTTACTGTAGAACATAGGGAGCAGGGGCTAGGGGCCTCATATCTACTGTAGAACATAGGGGGCAGGGGCTAGGGGCCTCATATCTACTGTAGAACATAGGGAGCAGGGGCTAGGGGCCTCATATCTACTGTAGAACATTGGGAGCAGGGTATAGGGGCCTCATATCTACTGTAGAACATAGGGAGCAGGGGCTAGGGGCCTCATATCTACTGTAGAACATAGGGAGCAGGGACTAGGGGCCTCATATGTACTGTAGAACATAGGGAGCAGGGACTAGGGGCCTCATATCTACTGTAGAACATAGGGAGCAGGGACTAGGGGCCTCATATCTACTGTAGAACATAGGGAGCAGGGGTTAGAGGCCTCATATCTACTGTAGAACATAGGGAGCAGGGACTAGGGGCCTCATATTTACTGCAGAACATAGGGAGCAGGGACTAGGGGCCTCATATCTACTGTAGAACATAGGGAGCAGGGACTAGGGGCCTCATATCTACTGTAGAACATAGGGAGCAGGGACTAGGGGCCTCATATTTACTGTAGAACATAGGGAGCAGGGACTAGGGGCCTCATATCTACTGTAGAACATAGGGAGCAGGGGCTAGGGGCCTCATATCTACTGTAGAACATAGGGAGCAGGGGTTAGAGGCCTCATATCTACTGTAGAACATAGGGAGCAGGGGTTAGAGGCCTCATATCATACATGAACATAAAACACTGGTGTAGGGGCGGGTCTAGATGGAAAAGCACCATTAGACAAGACACTCACTCCCTGCTGAAGCCAGGTCCTCCTCTGGTGAACGCCTGGCCCTTAAACTCTGTCCACACACTCTGTAGATGGGATGACTGAGGGTGAGGAGACAGAAATGCTTTATAAATACTTTATCAATGTTTTGAATATTTTAAACCTGGTACTCGGAGGATATGTTTTTTTTTTTAAGTAAATGGCATGAAGCTTCTCTATACAGCTAGGACTTTATACACTACACCTGTATGAACTTCTCCAGTTTGTTGCAGAGGTCCTGCATGGGGGTCTGGCCTCGGGCTGCTGAGCCCACCAGACCTTCACTCAGATGCTTCTCTAACATAACAAATGCCTCCAGGAACACATAGACCAATGGCCAGTTTACTGTTAGAGAGAGAGAGAGAGAGAGGAGAGAGTGAGAGAGAAGTTCTCATAGTGACACATCACTGCCCTCTTCTGGCTTGATCTAAAAAAAACATCCCATGTTGTGAGATCAATGCACTGTTTGTAATTTTTATTTATTTAAATTGAACCTTTATTTAACTAGGCAAGTCAGTTAAGAACAAATAGTTTTTTGCAATGACGGCCTACTCCGGCCATACCCGGACAACGCTTGGCCAATTGTGCGCCGTCCTATGGGACTCCCAATCACAGCCTGGATTCAAACCAGGGACTGTAGTGGCACCTCTTGTATGGAGATGCAGTGCCTTAGATTGCTGCACCACTCGGGAGACCACACCACTTTCTAACCCATGTGTGTGTGTGTTTATACAGTCCTTAGTGAGCAGCACCAGAGTGATTCCAGGCCAGAGTGGCAGACATTTTAAATAGAGTGAGGCATCATGGGATGGCAGCCAATATTCAGTGTGACCTATAGGAAAAAAGCTAGATACCTAGTCAGTTGTCCAACTGAATATATTTAACTGAAATGTGTCTTCCACATTTAACCCTGAATCAGAGAGGTGAAGGGGGCTGACATAATCAACATCTACGTATTCGGCACCCAGGGAACAGTAGGTTAACTGCCTTGATTTGATTTGAGTCAGCTCGGGGATTCGATCTAGCAACCTTCCGGTTATTGGCCCAAAGCTCTAATCACTAGGCTAACTGCCGCCCTCTGCTAGGGGTTGAGAGGTCAGGGGGAGGAGCTTCCAGGGTTCGGACACTGTCCTCTGCCATCTGAAGACAGAATGGCATTTATATGCATTTAATCTCATGAGAAGTTATACAGAATCCAAATAACATGCAGATCCTTTAGCTTTGAGCAGGTGCTAAAGATCAAAATAAATGCAAACATAGACATCGATGACAGAGCATGACACAGACTGCTACTGCACCTGTACTAACAACGTCTCTGTCACTCCCTGAGTCCCTATTAGCAAGGGAAGGCTCTGGAGTTTAAAAACATTAGAGGCTGAGACTTTCTCCACATCCTAAACGCACACAACGTTGCTATTCAAGTTCAGAAGCATTCAGACAGAGTAGAATGATCTTCTTCTTTCACTCAGTGTTCCTACCGTGGAAACTGTATCCTACAGGTTGATGTTGCTAAGATACCTGTTCTGCACCATGACGGTCAGACGAGGTGAGGGTACTGGCATTACGACTGTGGGGGAGAGGAGAGGTGGATAGCAGGTCAGACGAGGTGAGGGTACTGGCATTACGACTGTGGGGGAGAGGAGAGGTGGATAGCAGGTCAGACGAGGTGAGGGTACTGGCATTACGACTGTGGGGGAGAGGAGATGTGGATAGCAGGTCAGACGAGGTGAGGGTACTGGCATTACGACTGTGGGGGAGAGGAGAGGTGGATAGAAAGGTATTCAGAGCAGGGTTGAGGTCAATTAGAATTGAAGTTACTAATTTCAGGAAGTGATTTTAAATGTAAATAGAAACATGTAAAAACAGTTGAAATAAATAGCTTCTCCTTATCAGTTCATTCAGAAAGGGTTGAAAATGTATGTATTTTTTTCTGAAAATTAATTGGGTTCGGTTTATTTCCTGAATTGACCAAATTAAATTTCAATTGATACCAACCCTGATTCAGAGTAACCTTCCTCTATATGTGATTTGCTGTATGTGCAACGGCGTACTGTATTGTGTCAAACTGTCCCTTATTGTGTGAAAAAGGGAAGATACAGGGGCCAGTGTATCTGGAGTAGAAAGCTATTAGTTTGGTGTTAATATAGTAACGTGTAGTTTACCTGGAGTAGAAAGCTAGTAGTTTGGTGTTAATATAGTAACGTGTAGTTTACCTGGAGTAGAAATCTATTAGTTTGGTGTTAATATAGTAACGTGTAGTTTACCTGGAGTAGAAAGCTAGTAGTTTGGTGTTAATATAGTAACGTGTAGTTTACCTGGAGTAGAAAGCTATTCGTTTGGTGTTAATATAGTAACGTGTAGTTTACCTGGAGTAGAAAGCTAGTAGTTTGGTGTTAATATAGTAACGTGTAGTTTACCTGGAGTAGAAAGCTATTAGTTTGGTGTTAATATAGTAACGTGTAGTTTACCTGGAGTAGAAAGCTAGTAGTTTGGTGTTAATATAGTAATGTGTAGTTTACCTGGAGTAGAAAGCTAGTAGTTTGGTGTTAATATAGTAACGTGTAGTTTACCTGGAGTAGAAAGCTAGTAGTTTGGTGTTAATATAGTAATGTGTAGTTTACCTGGAGTAGAAAGCTAATAGTTTGGTGTTAATATAGTAACGTGTAGTTTACCTGGAGTAGAAAGCTAGTAGTTTGGTGTTAATATAGTAATGTGTAGTTTACCTGGAGTAGAAAGCTAATAGTTTGGTGTTAATATAGTAATGTGTAGTTTACCTGGAGTAGAAAGCTAATAGTTTGGTGTTAATATAGTAACGTGTAGTTTACCTGGAGTAGGAGGCTAGTATTTTGGCTCCTTGTCTGAAAACCATGCTATATCAGACTGCATACCATGGGCATGACAAATCATGTATTTTCACTCTTCTAATTATGTTGGTAACCAGTTTATAGTTGCAATAAGGCACCTCATGGGTTTGTGGTACATGTTTTACTATTCATAAAATACATACAGTAGGACATCACTACACATATATATTTCTCTGATGAAGCATAAAATAACAAAATCACTACACATTGAGTTTCAAAGGTTAAAGTACCTAAAATGAAATAAATAAAACTGTGTTGATGTAGTTTGCCAGACGCTGAAGGGTCATCCTTTCATTAGGGTAGTAATTGAGGCGAGTTAAAGTCATGTGCTGAAGACTAGACGGACAAGATTCTGACAGTTTTACAATGATCTGCTATTCCTGGAATACATTATGCTAGTGTGTGTGTGTGTGTGTGTGTGTGTGTGTGTGTGTGTGTGTGTGTGTGTGTGTGTGTGTGTGTGTGTGTGTGTGTGTGTGTGTGTGTGTGTGTGTGTGTGTGTGTGTTAGTGTGTGTTAGTGTGTGTTAGTGTGTGTGTGTGTGTGGAGAGATTCCATGTGTTATTAATTTACTTCCTTGTGCAAGTATTAGGCCTACGGTACTAAATCACATGAGATGCAGCCTAGCCAACACATGGAGCAGAATCATTAGTTTCATTGTCAAGAGACAATGAAAGGATGTTCAGAGTTATACAAATGTAACCTTGATTATGCAACTATCCTTGAGCAAAGTCAAAAGAAATGCAAATTAAGGCTGTGTAGAATATCAGAATGTTCCTTGTTTCTTAGAACAAATCGCTGGGGACATTCTATAATAATCAGAGTTTGGAATCTGGCACACCATTCATATCTCTGGGTCTACCAACCAGAGAGAAGGAAAGCATTTAGTGATTCTAGCTGCATTTTAACATGAATATTTATGCTTTATCTGCCTTGCATTGGTCACACTGTCCACGCCAGCCAGGGGTTCCAACGTTGTTAGTGCACAGCCTAATCTGTACCATCAATTTCCAGCGGCTGGACATTCATGGAAGTATTATTTAAGCTGACAACTGTTTAGACAGAGTAAACACAGCAAAGTCCTGCATGTTGGCTTGCAGAAGAAAGACAGCCTCGCATGTTTCCAAATGGATCACAGAGTATAAACAGAGTTAGCCAGGGTTTGGTTACAGCTACCTCTGCTAAAGAGCCTCTGTCACGCAAAAGTATTCAGGACTCCGGTGCAGTGTACTAAACCATGTCACCATTAGATTGGGTCAAAGGGCGCAAAGGTTATGATCACAACGTACTGGTTTAGAAGAAGTTGAGATTTCCAAACAGAGTTTCCCACAATGGCCCGATAAGAGCGGGTTAGAGGGACCATCTCTGGATAGTGGAAACACAATGAGCTATAGGTTGAGTGTTCACTTCAGCATAATACAGGTAATCTGACTCTGTGAAATACTCTGTTTCCTTATTTATCCAACTAATTCAGCCATGACACATACAAGTTGTAGTACTTTGAAAAGTCCTGTTCTCGTCAGAAATAGTTTGTGTCAGTTCATCTGTGTATGTACGTCTTGGGAGTTGTAATCAAATGAACCGTGGCATCCCTCTGATGTTGGTTTCCTGACAAATGCCAGTCCAGTTTACACTTTGAACATGTGTCCTGAGATCAGTGTACCTTGGCTATTTTTCTCTTGTTTGTGTGTGTTTGCATGTCTCTCTCTCTCTCTCTCTCTCTCTCTCTCTCTCTCTCTCTGTTTAAAAAATATATATATTTTTAAATTGCACCTTTATTTAACCAGGTAGACTAGTTGAGAACAAGTTCTCATTTGCAACTGCGACCTGGCCAAGATAAAGCGTAGCAATTCGACACACAACAACACAGAGTTACACATGGAATAAGCAAAACATACATTCAATAATACAGTAGAACAAAAGAAAACAAAAAGTCTATATACAGTGAGTGCAAATGAGGTAAGTTAAGGGAGTTAAGGCAATAAATATGCCATGGTGACGAAGTAATTACAATATAGAAATTAAACACTGGAATGGTAGATCGGTAGAATATGAATGTGCAGGTAGAGATACTGCAAAGGAGCAAAATAAATGAATACCAGTATGGGGATGAGGTAGGTAGATAGATGGGCTGTTTACAGATAGGCTATGTACAGGTGCAGTGATCTGTAAACTGCTCTGACAGCTGGTGCTTAAAGCTAGTGAGGGAGATGTGAGTCTCCAGCTTCAGAGATTTTTGGAATTAGTTCCAGTCATGGGCAGCAGAGAACTGGAAGGAATGACGACCAAAGGAGGAATTGGCTTTGGGGGTGACCAGTGAGATATACTGTACCTGCTGGAGCGCGTGCTACGAGTGGGTGCCGCTATGGTGACCAGTGAGCTGAGATAAGGCGGGGCTTTACCTAGCAGAGACTTGTAGATAACCTGTAGCCAGTGGGTTTGGCGACGAGTATGAAGCGAGGACCAACCAACGAGATCATACAGGTCGCAATGGTGGGTAGTGTATGGGGGGTGACAAAACGGATGGCACTGTGATGGACTGCATCCAGTTTGTTGAGTAGAGTGTTGGAGGCTATTTTATAGATGACATCGCCAAAGTCGAGGATCGGTAGGATGGTCAGTTTTACGAGGGTATGCTTGGCAGCATGAGTGAAGGATGCTTTGTTGCGAAATAGGAAGCCGATTCTAGATGTAATTTTTGATTGGAGATGTTTAATATGAGTCTGGAAGGAGAGTTTACAGTCTAACCAGACACCCAGGTATTTGTAGTTGTCCACGTATTCTAAGTCAGAGCCGTCCAGAGTAGTGATGCTGGACAGGGGAGCAGGTGCGGGCAGTGATCGATTGAAAAGCATGCATTTAGTTTTACTTGCGTTTAAGAGCAGTTGGAGGCCACAGAAGGAGAGTTGTATGGCATTGAAGCTCGTCTGAAGGTTAGTTAACACAGTGTCCAAGGAGGGGCCAGAAGTATACAGAATGGTGTCGTCTGCGTTGAGGTGGATCAGAGAATCACCAGCAGCAAGAGCAACATCATTGATGTATACAAAAAAGAGAGTCGGCCCGAGAATTTAACCCTGTGGCACACCCATAGAGACTGTCAGAGGTACGGACAACAGTCCCTCCGATTTGACACACTGAACTCTATCAGAGAAGTAGTTGGTAAACCAGGCGAGGCAATCATTTGAGAAACCAAGGCTGTCGAGTCTGCCAATAAGAATGTTGTGATTGACAGAGTCGAAAGCCTTGGCCAGGTCAATGAATACAGCTGCACAGTAATGTCTCTTATCGATGGCGGTTATGATGTCGTTTAGAACCTTGAGCGTGGCTGAGGTGCACCCATGACCAGCTCTGAAACCAGATTGCATAGCGGAGAAGGTATGGTGGGATTCGAAATGGTCAGTAATCTGTTTGTTAACTAGGCTTTCGAAGACCTTAGAAAGACAGGGTAGGATATATATAGGTCTGTAGCAGTTTGGGTCTAGAGTGTCACCCCCATTGAAGAGGGGGATGACCGCGGCAGCTTTCCAATCTTTGGGAATCTCAGACGATATGAAAGAGAGGTTGAACAGGCTAGTAATAGAGGTTGCAACAATTTCGGCAGATAATTTTAGAAAGAGAGGGTCCAGATTATCTAGCCCGGCTGATTTGTAGGGGTCCAGATTTTGCAGCTCTTTCAGAACATCAGCTATCTGGATTTGGGTAAAGGAGAAATGGTGTGGGCTTTGGCGGGTTGCTATGGAGGGTGCCGGGCAGTTGACCGGGGTAGGGGTGCCATGTGGAAAGCATGGCCAGCCGTAGAGAAATGCTTATTGAAATTCTCAATTATAGTGGATTTATCGGTGGTGACAGTGTTTCCTAGCCTCAGAGCAGTGGGCAGCTGGGAGGAGGTGCTCTTATTCTCCATGGACTTTACAGTGTCCCAGAACTTTTTTGAGTTAGTACTACAGGATGCAAAGCTTGCCTTAGCTTTTCTAACTGCCTGTGTATATTTGTTCCTAACTTCCCTGAAAAGTTGCATATCACGGGGGCTATTCGATGCTAATGCAGAACGCCACAGGATGTTTTTGTGCTGGTGAAGGGAAGACAGGTCTGGCATGAACCAAGGACTATATCTATTCCTAGATATAAGCATGAGAGGGGCATGCTTATTTAAGATGGTGAGGAAGGCACTTTTAAAGAATAGCCAGGCATCATCTACTGATGGGATGAGGTCAATGTCATTCCAGGATACCCCGGCCAGGTTGATTAGAAAGGCCTGCTCGCAGAAGTGTTTCAGGGAGCGTTTGACAGTGATGAGGGATGGTCGTTTGGTCGCAGACCCATTATGGAGGCAGGCAATGAAGCAGTGATCGCTGAGATCTTGATTGAAAACAGCTGTATTTGGAGGGCGAATTAGTTAGGATGAGATCTATGAGGGTCCCCGTGTTTACTGATTTGGGGTTGTACCTGGTATGTTCATTGATCATTTGTGTGAGATTGAGGGCATCAAGCTTAGTTTGTAGGATGGCCGGGGTGTTAAGCATGTCCCAGTTTAGGTCACCTAGTAGCACAAAAACAGAAGATAGATGGGGGCCAATCAGTTCACATATGATATCGAGGGCACAGCTGGGGGCAGAGGGAGGTCTATAGCAAGCGGCAACAGTGAGAGACTTTTTAGAAGTAGAAGCTCAAATTGTTTGGGTACAGACTTAGATAGTAATACAGAACTCTCTCTCTCTCAGTGAAAAACAGTAGCGAGGCTATATACAGTAGCGAGGCTATAAAAGTAGCAAGGCTACATACAGACATCGGTTAGTCAGGCTGATGAGGTAGTATGTACATGTAGATATGGTTAAAGTGATTATGCATATATGATGAACAGAGAGTAGCAGTAGCAATGCAAATAATCCGGGTAGCCATTTGATTAGATGTTCAGGAGTCTTATGGCTTAGGGGTAAAAACTGTTGAGAAGCCTTTTCTGTCCTAGACTTGGGCACTCCGGTACCGCTTGCCATGCAGTAGTAGGGAGCACAGTCTATGACACATTTTTAGGGCCTTCCTCTGACACCGCCTGGTGTAGAGGTCCTGGATGGCAAGCAGCTTTGCCACAGTGATGTACTACCCTCTGTAGTGCCTTGTGTTCGGAGGCCGAGCAATTGCTGTACCAGGCAGTGATGCAACCAGTGCTCTCAATGTTGCAGCTGTGGAACCTTTTGAGGATCTCAGGACACATGCCACATCTGAATGAATTGAATCTGAATTTCCTGAATGAGGTTCACAATTCTGTGCATGCCGCAGTTCAGTGATCAGGTTCATGACTCTTGAAAGACTGCCAACACATATCTTAAAATGTTCAATGAAAAATGACAGTACTATCACATGAATGCCACATGCTGTTGTACTTAAACCCAACTCTGACAATCTTGACTTGGTGGAAATCCAGTCACCTAGAAGAAAATATATACATTATTTTCACAGCAGCGTAAACTCTCAACATTACTGTGTCTGGTTTATGGTCCACTGCTAGCCCACCACAGCCCATACTAACTTTCTCGTCTCCTGTCCTCCTCTATTCTCCTCCTCCCCCCCTCACAGCCAAATAGTACAACTGATTGCATTAATAAAGGGCTTGGTAATTAGTTGAGTGGTTGTATCAGGTGTGCTGGTACAAGACTGGAACAAAAAACGTGCAAGGACCAAAGTAGCGAAACACTAACCTAACCTGGTTCTGAAGCATTGGGGACTGACCCAGCCTGGCAGGACCGAGCCTAGCCTGGCCGAGCCTGGCCGAGCCTGGCAGGGCCGAGCCTAGCATGGCAAATGTTTCCCATCAACCACTCGCTCTCCACCTCTCTCTGACAGGACAGAGCAAGGCAGGGCCCTCCTTCCCCACAACAAAGCCCGATTCCAGCTGCCTTTACATCTGCTGGAGGCTGTGTGTGTGTGTGTGTGTGTGTGTGTGTGTGTGTGTGTGTGTGTGTGTGTGTGTGTGTGTGTGTGTGTGTGTGTGTGTGTGTGTGTTTGTTTGTAAGTGTGTGCATTTGTGTGTGTGTCTGTGTCTGTGTGTGACCCCTGGCTCTCTTCGTGAGCTCTCTCTTTGTGTGTGTGTGTGTGTCAGTGCATTCTGATTGCTTCCTACTGTCACTGTGAGTACTCTCTCTGCTTTAATTCTAACTCGTATAGATCCTTTCATCCTCTCTCTTTTGCCTCACCAACATGTGGTCCTGTGTGCTCCTTTTTCCTCTCCTCTCCTCTTCTCCTCCCTTCTCTCCACAATCATTTACACTACGTCTCCTTGCTGAGATCACGGAATATTTATTTATTCTATGGCATTTTATTTATTTATTCAGTAGTACTACACAATCTGCTTTCACATAGTTTAAGCCATACAGTAGCAGTATGTGAGACAAGTACAGTTGTGTGCCAATACAATTCGTGTTAATGTCCCGATTCAATCAGATCAGCTTTAGCTGACATCCGCATAGCTGATAATGTGATGGTGTCGGAGGTGGAAGTGTGTTAGGGTTGTCAAATCCACAAGCACCTAAATCGGACATCACCATTGGCTGCCCTGAGTCGTATTAAGAGAAATCCCATGCAGCCTTGCAAGTTGGAACACTGGAACGTGAGATTTGATCTACACCTCCATTAGGCTGATAGATGTCATCTACACCTCCATTTGGCTGATAGATGTAATCTACACCTCCATTAGGCTGATAGATGTCATCTACACCTCCATTAGGCTGATAGATGTCATCTACACCTCCATTAGGCTGATAGATGTAATCTACACCTCCATTAGGCTGATAGATGTCATCTACACCTCCATTAGGCTGATAGATGTCATCTACACCTCCATTAGGCTGATAGATGTAATCCACACCTCCATTAGGCTGATAGATGTGATCTATACCTCCATTAGGCTGATAGATGTCATCTACACCTCCATTAGGCTGATAGATGTCATCTACACCTCCATTAGGCTGATAGATGTAATCTACACCTCCATTAGGCTGATAGATGTGATCTACACCTCCATTAGGATGATAGATGTCATCTACACCTCCATTACGCTGATATATGTCATCTACACCTCCATTAGGCTGATAGATGTCATCTACACCTCCATTAGGCTGATAGATGTAATCTACACCTCCATTAGGCTGATAGATGTCATCTACACCTCCATTAGGCTGATAGATGTAATCTACACCTCCATTAGGCTGATAGATGTCATCTACACCTCCATTAGGGTGATATAAATCCTTATTATTTTGTTTAATAATTTTCAATTTCAGCGCCATCATTTCTATATAGCCTAAACTCACTCACTCTGTTCTTCTAACGCGAGTGGGACGGGTGTGGCTTTGTGACAACGATCACAAGAGCAGCTGCTCACCGATTTGACAGCTCCAACTCTGTTACACCTCCAACACCGGCAAAACACCAGCTTTGCAGCTGTTGGCTATCGCCGGTTAATGCTAGATCTAATTGAATCTAGGACAAAGTAGGTTTACTTAGCCTATACCTGCGGTAGGATTTAACCAATAGGATTTTGCAAATCTTCTACTGTGCACAGTATGTGCTTTGTTATAGCAACAAAACCTCCCAACAAAAGTAAAGCAGTATCACAATAGAAACACCTATTACAATCAACGTTATTGTGATCATTTTATTATCGCTGTATATATTTTCCTTACCAAAACATAATGCTCAACCGCACACTTTACACAATAAAATAATGCTATTTAAAAAAAGGAAATATGAACAACTCCACACGAGGAAATAATATACGTATTATTATTTAACACATTCAGTCGAAATGTTGTGAAAAACAAAATGTTCTCTGTCTCCCAACTCCGTACGTACACGGTGCAGTATCTCTTGTCAGATGATAACCATCAGGTTCCACTGAAGAATAGCTACAGCACACAATGCCATGCATTGTACTGACATTTTCCATTGACTTAGGGTTCTGTTTCAGTCTCACCCAAAAAGGTACCAGTTCAATTTTGCTTCCCTCAATATAAAAAAAAAAATGACATACAAATATACATTTTTTAACATTTAAAATACAATTATATGTAAATAAACACTTAAAACATGCATCTCCTGTAATTAACACACTTTTATGTACATTAACATGTTGAAATAGAATGATGATACACCGACTAATGGAATAAAACAATCCAAACTTAATAAGTCATATTTAATATTATTAATAGTAATACTTCATATTTATCATAAAGGCTAGCAGCATAATATACCTGTACATGGGACTGGATATGCAGTGATGAATCTGAATGAGAGGTTGATTGACTAGAATAGTGTTTTAGTAACATGTGTTCATAGCGACCCAGCTCTGTGCACCTAGAGCAAAATACTGTAAATGCAATATTTGTTGTTTTCCTGTTACAGAAAAACATTGAACCAGTAACCGACTCTCCCTTTCATTTCTGTCTGAAGCTGAACACTCTGCTGTGCATCTCTGCCTTCAACTGTCCTTCAGACAACAAACCCACCACAATACCACAAAGCGATTCCCAATGAACAGTTTATGTATAGCTGTAAGCCAAGCTGATTTAAAAAACAAATCTCAGAGGGACATGGTACACAAGGACAGGCTCATCAGCAGGGGTATTCACACACACACACACACACACACACACACACACACACACACACACACACACACACACACACACACACACACACACACACACACACACACACACCATACCATACCATACCCCACCATAACTCACCCTACCACACCACACCTCACCATACCACAGCACAGCACACATCACACCACACCATACCTCACCCTACCACACCCTACCATATCACACCATACCATACCATACCACACCACACCACACCATACCTCACCCTACCACACCATACCATATCACACCACACCATACCATACCACACCACACCATACCATACCTCACCATACCACACCATACCATACCCCACATACCTCACCATACCATACCACACCATACCAGACCATATCACACCATACCATACCACACCACACCATACCTCACCCTACCACACCATACCTCACCATACAACACCATACCACACCACACCATACCACACCAAACCACACCATACCACACCATACCTCACCATACCACACCATACCACACCACACCATACTATACCACTCCACACCATACCACACCACACCATACCACACCATACCTCACCCTACCACACCATACCACACCATACCTCACCACACCACACCATATCACACCACACCACACCCAGTGATGATTCAGTCAGACAGCAGACATGGCTGCTGGGGCTGACACACGTCCTGGGGTTGACTGGTTTTGTTTTCTTCAGGTTTTCTCTTCTTTCTGTCTCTCCGTCTGCCAGGAGCTTCAGAGTATCAACAACAAAGAGTTGAGAGGAGTTTGCAGGGGAAACAATAAGAGTTGTTGGCAGATAGAAATCGGAGTGTCTGTTAGTGGATCTGATGATCAAAGACATGGAAAACAATTCTAGTTGGAAATGGAGGATGATACAACCTTCTGAAATAGCAGTTCTGTCATAACAAAACTCAATAACCTTTTTACAAAACGATACAAAATCCCAATAGTAGAATCATCCCTGTCCGTCTTGTAGCACATGGGGAGACGGTGTAAAGAGCTATTGAAAGGTATTCAGTGCAACCCTTGTCTGGGACAAAGGGCAAGCCTTTCTGAGTCAGACCAGGGACTAGGGACTAGTGATAAAGAACCAAAAGAATGAGGGGTGAGAAGGAGGGGGTAAGGGGTGATGGCTAGGGTGTGAGGTGAGGAGTGTAGGGGGGAAAAGGTGAGGAGTGTGGAGGTAAATGGTGAAGGGTGAGGGTAAGGAGTGTGGGGGTGAGGGGTGAGTGGTAAGGAGTTGGGGGTGAAGGGTGAGGGGTGATTGGTAAGGAGTTGGAGTGAGGGCTGAAGGGTGAGGGGTGAGTGGTAAGGAGTGTGGGGGTGAGGGGTGAGTGGTGAGTGGTAAGGAGTGTGGGGATGAGGGATGAGTGGTAAGGAGTTGGGGTGAGGGCTGAAGGGTGAGTGGTGAGGAGTATGAGGGTGAAGGGTGAGGGTGAGGGGTAAGGAGTGTGGGGGTGAGGGGTGAGTGGTAAGGAGTTGGGGTGAAGGCTGAAGGGTGAGTGGTGAGGAGTATGGGGGTGAAGGGTGAGGGTGAGGGGTAAGGAGTGTGTGGGTGAGGGGTGAGTGGTGAGTGGTAAGGAGTGTGGGGGTGAAGGGTGAGGGTGAGGGGTAAGGAGTGTGGAGGTGAAGGGTAAGGGGTAAAGGGTGAGGAGGAGTATGCTGAGGATTATCTGCGGCAGGCATAAGCGTTGATGTTCTTGATGACATAGAAGCCGATGGTCATAGGGGGCATGGCTATCGTCCTCCCTGCCCGCAGCGTCTGAGGCTTCAATTCCGGGAACGTCTCGTTGTCCACCATCAACAACCTTTCTCCGTTCAACTGGACTGACCTGGGGGAGACAGGAGAGAGTGGAGTTGGAGAGATGAAGAGAGTGGAATGAAAGATAGAAGAGAGGAGAAGGATAGTTGAGAGAGGGCGAGAGAGGGAAGTGTGGGAGAAAAGCTGGAGTGGTGGAGCAGCAGTCCTTCTGAGGCTACATGTACAGTCATCTGAACACTAGGGGGAGGTAAAGTTACATAATGGCACCGTCCTGACAGGTGGTTTTGTGACAGATGTGATCCCTCTTAACTAGATGGAAGAGTGGCTAGGTTGTGGTTTATTTTCTCTCAATTCCAGGCAAATCATGAATTGATCTGCACTATCATGGGTGGATTCCTAGTCTAATACAACTAACTGACAAGGAACTGATCACAAACTCATTAAAGTCTGCCTCAGAGTGCACTGAGTAGTTTCAACCCTTTGGAAGTGGGGATTACACTGGATAAAATAAATAGCCCTACGAAATAACACAAATGTTTAACACGGTTATAAAGATTAAAGGGCAATTTTGTAACAATTTCTCAGGGGAAAAAAGCAAGACTCAGAGACGTATATACAGGACCAGTCAAATACTTGGACACACCTATTCGTTCAAGGGTGTCACGACTTCCGCCGAAGTCGGCCCCTCTCCTTGTTCTGACGTCACCGGCTTTCTAGCCATCGCCGCTCCATTCTTCGATTATCCATTTGTTTTGTCTTGTTCCATTCACACCTGGTTTACATTCCCCAATCACACTACATGTATTTATTCCTCTGTTCCCCCTCATGTCTTTGTGTGAAATTGTTTGTGTGTTACGTGTTGTACGCACTAGGCTATGTGTTTGTTATTTGTATTGCTATACATTTATGTTGTGTGACATTTGTGCCCGCTATACATGTTGCCTTGTTGGCTGGAGGTTTTTGACACGTTCGTCTGTAATCTTTCTCCTGTCGTAATAAAGTGTGCTCCTGTTCACAATTCTCTGCTCTCCTGCACCTGACTTCACCATGAGTACGCACAGGCCTGACAAAGGGTTTTTCTTTATTTGTACTATTTTCAACATAGTAGAATAGTAGTGAAAACATCAAAACTATGATATAATTATAGAATCATGTTGTAGCCAAAAAACTATGAGATACACATATGGAATCAAATTATTTCTTCAAAGTAGCCACCCTTTGACTTGATGACAGCTTTGCACACTCTTGACATTCTCTCAACCAGCTTCATGAGGTAGTAGTCGCCTGGAATGCATGTCAATTAACAGGTGTGCCGGAGAAGAAGGCTGATGTTTTACGTGTCTCCAACCGATTCTGTTTGTTTGTTTGTTTACTTGCGTTGTTTGTAACTTGTTTTTTAACTTATTTTGTACATAATGTTGACGTCTCTTATGACCGAAAATAACTTCTGGTCATCAGGACTGCGATTACTCACCACGGACTGCCAGAATCCTTGTTTTCCTTTAACGAGTCTGACGAGCCCGACGCGAATGATATACTACTATCTCGGGAACAGGCCAAGATCCCCATGATTGGTGTGAAGAGGAGGCGGAGAAAAAGGGGCCAAAGGGTGGGCTGCCTTCTGAGAATTTGTAGGCCATTGAATAAACCCCCACTTCACTCCAGCAAACGTGCAATCTTTGGAGAATAAAATCGATGACCTACGCAGAAAATTACATTATAAACTGTAATATCTTATGCTCCACGGAGTCGTGGCTGAACGAAGACACTATCAACATACAGCTGGCCGGTTATACGATGTACTGGCGGGATAGAACATCGGCGTCTGGTCATTAAAAAAATATATATATATTTCACCTTTATTTAACCAGGTAGGCAAGTTAAGAACAAGTTCTCATTTACAATTGCGACCTGGCCAAGATAAAGCAAAGCAGTTCAACACATACAACAACACAGAGTTACACATGGAGTAAAACTAACATACAGTCAATAATACAGTAGAAAAAAGTCTATATACAATATGCGCAAGTGAGGTGAGATAAGGGAGGTAAAGGCAAAAAAAGGCCATGGTGGCGAAGTAAATACAATATAGCAAGTAAAACACTGGAATGGTTGATTTGCAGTGGAAGAATGTGCAAAGTAGAGATATAAATAATGGGGTGCAAATGAGCAAAATAAATAAATACAGTAGGGAAAGAGGTAGTTGTTTGGGCTAAATTATAGATGGGCTATGTACAGGTGCAGTAATCTGTGAGCTGTTCTGACAGCTGGTGCTTAAAGCTAGTGAGGGAGATAAGTGTTTCCAGTTTCAGAGATTTTTGTAGTTCGTTACAGTCATTGGCAGCAGAGAACTTGAAGGAGAGGTGGCAAAAGGAAGAATTGGTTTTGGGGGTGACCAGAGAGATACACCTGCTGGAGCGCTTGCTACAGGCATGTGCTGCTATGGTGACCAGCGAGCTGAGATAAGGGGGGACTTTACCTAGCAGGGTCTTGTAGATGACCTGGAGCCAGTGGGTTTGGCGATGAGTATGAAGCGAGGGCCAGCCAACAAAAGCGTACAGGTCGCAGTGGTGGGTAGTATATGAGGCTTTGGTGACAAAAAGGATGGCACTGTGATAGACTGCATCCAATTTATTGAGTAGGGTATTGGAGGCTATTTTGTAAATCGCCGAAGTCGAGGATCGGTAGGATGGTCAGTTTTACAAGGGTATGTTTGGCAGCATGAGTGAAGGATGCTTTGTTGCGAAATAGGAAGCCAATTCTAGATTTAACTTTGGATTGGAGATGTTTGATTTGAGTCTGGAAGGAGAGTTTACAGTCTAACCAGACATCTAGGTATTTGTAGTTGTCCACATATTCTAAGTCAGAACCGTGATGCTGGACGGGCGGGCAGGTGCAGGCAGCGATCGGTTGAAAAGCATGCATTTAGTTTTACTTGTATTCAAGAGCAATTGGAGGCCACGGAAGGAGAGTTGTATGGCATTGAACCTCGCCTGGAGGGTTGTTAACACAGTGTCCAAAGACGGGCCAGAAATATACAGAATGGTGTCGTCTGCGTAGAGGTGGATCAGAGACTCACCAGCAGCAAGAGCGACATCATTGATGTATACAGAGAAGAGAGTCGGTCCAAGAATTGAACCCTGTGGCACCCCCATAGAGACTGCCAGAGGCCCGGACAACAGGCCCTCCGATTTGACACACACAGTAGTTGGTGAACCAGGCGAGGCAATCATTTGAGAAACCAAGGATATCAAGTCTGCCGATGAGGATGTGGTGATTGACAAAGTCGAAAGCCTTGGCCAGGTCAATGAATACGGCTGCACAGTATTGTTTCTTATCGATGGCGGTTAAGATATCGTTTAGGACGTTGAGCGTGGCTGAGGTGCATCCATGACCAGCTCTGAAACCAGATTGCATAGCGGAGAAGGTATGGTGGGATTCGAAATGGTCAGTAATCTGTTTGTTGACTTGGCTTTCGAAGACCTTAGAAAGGCAGGGTAGGATAGATATAGGTCTGTAGCAGTTTCGGTGAAGAGTGTCTCCCCCTATGAAGAGTGGGGTGACCGCAGCTGATCTCCAATCTTTGGGAATCTCAGACAACACAAAAGAGAGGTTGAACAGGCTAGTAATATGGGTGGCAACAATTTCAGCAGATAATTTTAGAAAGAAAGGTTCCAGATTGTGTAGCCCGGCTGATTTGTAGGGGTCCAGATTTTGCAGCTCTTTCAGAACATCAGCTGACTGGATTTGGGAGAAGGAGGAATGGGGAAGGCTTGGGCGAGTTGCTGTGGGGGGTGCAGTGCTGTTGACAGGGGTAGGGGTAGGCAGGTGGAAAGCATGGCCATTCGTAGAAAAATGCTTATTGAAATTCGCAATTATAGTGGATTTATCGGTGGTGACAGTTTTTCCTATCTTCAGTGCAGTGGGCAGCTGGGAGGAGGTGTTCTTATTCTCCATGGTAAGACAAGGGGCTAAGATGCTAAGCTCCAGGACTGTTTTGCTAGCACAGACGGGAATATGTTACGGATTTCTCTGATGGCATTGAGGAGTACACCACATCAGTCATTGGCTTCATCAATACAGTGTAAGTGCATTGATGACGTCATCCCCACAGTGACCATATATACATACCCCATCAAGAAGCAATGGATTTTATCCAACATCCGCACTGAGCTAAAGTCTAAAGCTTCCACTTTCAAGGAGCGGGACTCTAACCCGGAAGCTTAGAAGAAATCCCACTATGCCCTCCAAGGGACCATCAAACAGGCAAAGCATCAATACAGGACTAAGATCAAATCGCACTACACCGGCTCTGACGTCGTCAGATGTGGCAAGGCTTGCAAACCATTACAGACTACAAAGGGAAGTGCAGCCAAGAGCTGCCGAGTGACACTAGCCTCCAGACGAGCTAAATGACTTATGTGCTCGCTTCGAGGCAAATAACACTGAAACATGCAAGAGAGCACCAGCTATTCTGGACGACAGTGTGATCACGCTCTCCGCAGTCGATGTGAGTAAGAACTTTAAACAGGTTAACATTCACAAGAATGCACGGCCAGACAGATTACCAGGACGTGTACTGCGAGCATGCGCTAACCAACTGGCAAGTGTCTTCACTGACATTTCCATCCTCTCCCTGTCCGCGTCTGTAATAACAACATGTTTTAAGCAGACCACCACAGTGCCTGTGCCCAAAAACACTAAATGACTACCAACTCGAAGCACTCACGTTTGTAGCCATGAAGTGATATGAAAGGCTGGTCATGGCTCACATCAACACCATTTTCCCAGAAGCCCTAGACCCACTCCAAACTGCAACCACCCAACAGATCCACAGATGATGCAATCTCTATTGCACTCCACACTGCCCTTTTCCCAAATGGACAAAAGGAATACCTATGTGAGAATGATATTCATTGACTACAGCTCAGGGTTCAACACCATAGTGCCATCAAAGCTCATCAATAAGCTAAGGACCCTGGGACTAAACTCCTCCCTCTGCAACTGGATCCTGGACTTCCTGACGGGCCGCCCCCAGGTGGTAAGGGTAGATAACAACACATCCGCCACGCTGATCTTCAACACGGGCCCCTCAGGGGAGCGAGGTCAGTCCCCTCCTGTATTCCCTGTTCACTCATGACTGCACGGCCAGGCACGACTCCAAAACCATCATTAAGTTTGCCGATGACACAACAGTGGTAGGCCTGATCACCGACAATGACAAGACAGCCTATAGGGAGGAGGTCAGAGACCTGGCAGTGTGATGCCAGGATAACAACCTCTCCCTCAACGTGATCAAGACAAAGGAGATGATTGTGGACTACATGAAAAAGAGGACCGAGCACGCCCCCATTCTCATCGACGGGGCTGCAGTGGAGCAGGTTGAGAGCTTCAAGTTCCTTGGTGTCCACATCACCAAAAAACTAACATGGTTCAAGCACACCAAGACAGTCATGATGAGGGCATAACAAAACCTACTCCCTATCAGGAGACTGAAAAGACTTGGCATGGGTCCTCAGATCCTCAAAAGGTTCTACAGCTGCACCATCGAGAGCATCACTGCCTGGTATGGCAACTGCTCGGCCTCCGACCTCAAGGCAGTACAGAGGGTGGTGCGAACGGCCCAGTACATCACTGGGGCCAAGTTTCCTGCCATTCAGGACCTCTATACCAGGCGGTGGCAGAGGAAGGCCCTAAAAATGGTCAACGACTCCAGCCACCTTAGTCATAGACTGTTCTCTCTGATATCGCACTGCAAGCGGTACCGGAGTCTAGGTCCAAAACGCTTCTAAACAGCTTCTACCCCCAAGCCATAAGACTTCTGAACATCTAACCAAATGGCTACCCAGACTATTTGCATTACCCCCCCCCCCTCTTTTACACCGCTGCTACTCTCTGTTTATCATATATGCATAGTCACTTTAACAACTCTACCTGCATATACGTTTTACCTCAACTAACCGGTGCACAATGACTCTGTAATGGTACCCCTCTGTATATAGTCTCGCTATTGTTATTGTACTGCTGCTCTTTAATTACTTGTTACTTTTATTTCTTATTCTTATCCATATTTTTTTTAAACTGTATTTTTGTTGAGGGGCTTGTAAGTAAGCATTTCACTGTAAGGTCTACACCCTTTGTAATCGGCGTAGGTGACTAATAACATTTTATTTGATTTTAAAAGTTAATTTGTAGAATTTCTTTCCTTCTTAATGCGTTTGAACCAGTCAATTGTGTTGTGACAAGGTAGGGGTGGTATACAGAAGATAGCCCTGTTCAGTAATAGTTTGAGTTCATATTTTGGCAAGAACAGCTCAAATAAGCAAAGAGAAATGACAGTCCATCATTACTTTAAGACACGAAGGTCAGTCAATCCTGAAAATGTCAAGTCCTTTGGAAGTTTCTTCAAGTGCAGTTGTAAAAACTATCAAGCGCTATGATGAAACTGGCTCTCATGAGGAACGCCACAGGAAAGGAAGACCCAGAGTTCCCTTCACAGAGTTCAAGTAACAGACACATCTCAACATCAACTGTTCAGAGGAGACTGTGTGAATCAGTCCTTCATGATCAAATTGCTGCAAAGAAACCACTACTAAAGGACACAAGAGACTTGCTTGGGCCAAGAAATACAAGCAATGGACATTATACCGGTGGAAATCTCTCCTTTAGTCTGAAGAGTACAAATGTGAGATTTTTGGTTCTAACCGCCATGTCTTTGTGAGACGCAGAGCAGGTGAACGGATGATCTCTGTACGTGTGGTTCCCACCATGAAGCATGGAGGAGGAGGTGTGATGGTGTGGAGGTGCTTTGCTGGTGACACTGTCTGTGATTTATTTAGAATTCAAGGCACACTTAACCAGCATGGCTACAACATCATTCTGCAGAGATATGTCATTCCATCTGGTTTGCGCTTAGCGGGACTATCATTTGTCTTTCAACAAGGACAATGACCCAAAACACACCTCCAGGCTGTGTAAGGGTTATTTGACCCAGAAGGAGAGTGATGGAGTGCTGCATCAGATGACCTGGCCTCCCCAATCCCCTAAACCTCAACCTAATTGAGATGGTTTGGGATGAGTAGGGCCGCAGAGTGAAGAAAAAGCAGCAAACAAGTGCTCAGCATACAGTTGAATTCGGAAGTTTACATACACTTAGGTTGGAGTCAGTATAACTCGTTTTTCAACCACTTACAATTTTCTTGTTAACAAACTATAGTTTTGGCAAGTCGGTTAGGACATCTACTTTGTGCATGGCAGAAGTACTTTTCCAACAATATTATTATTTCACTTATAATTCACTGTATCACAATTCCAGTAGGTCAGAAGTTTACATACAAATCAATCACAGAACAACAGCAATGGAAATTGTGAAGATGCTGGAGGAAACAGGTTCAAAAGTATCTATGTATATCCACAGTAAAACGAGTCCGATATCGACATAACCTGAAAGGCCGCTCAGCAAGGAAGAAGCCACTGCTCCAAAACCTCCATAAAAAAGCTAGACTATGGTTTGCAACTGCACATGGGGACAAAGATCATACTTTTTGGGGAAATGTCCTCTGGTCTGATGAAACAATAATATAACTGTTTGGCCATAATGACCATCGTTGTGCTTGGAGGAAAAAGGAGGAGGCTTGCAAGCCGAAGAGCACCTTCCCAACCGTGAAGCACGGCGGTGGCAGCATCATGTTGTGGGGGTGCTTTGCGGCAGGAGGGACTGTTGTACTTCTCAAAATAGATGGCATCATGAAGACAGAAAAGTATGTGGAAATATTGAAGCAACATCTCCAGACATCAGTCAGGAAGTTAAAGCTTGGTTGCAAATGTGTCTTCCAAATGGACAATGACTCCAAGCATACTTCCAAAGTTGTGGCACAATGGCATATAGGCAACAAAGTCAAGGTATTGGAGTGGCCATCACAAAGCCTTGACCTGAATCCCATAGACAATTTGTTGGCAGAACTGAAAAAGCGTGTGCGAGCACGGAGGCCTACAAACCTGACTCAGTTACACCAGCTCTCAGGAGGAACGGGCCAAAATTCACCCAACTTATTGTGGGAAGCTTGTGGAAGGCTACGCGAAGCGCTCTTGCTGTCTCTGCCTGGCCGGTTCCCCTCTTTCCACTGGGATTCTCTGCCTCTAACCCTACTACAGGGGCCGAGTCACTGGCTTACTGGTGCTCTTTCATGCTGTCCCTAGGAGGGGTGCGTCACTTGAGTGGGTTGAGTCACTGATGTGATCTTCCTGTCTGGGTTGGCGCCCCCCCTTGGGTTGTGCCGTGGCAGAGATCTTTGTGGGCTATACTCTGTCTTGTCTCAGAATGGTAAGTTGGCGGTTGAAGATATCCCTCTAGTGGTGTGGGGGCTGTGCTTTGGCAAAGTGGGTGGGGTTATATCCTTCCTGTTTGGCCCTGTGTATCATCGGATGGGGTCACAGTGTCTCCTGACCCCTCCTGTCTCAGCCTCCAGTATTTATGCTGCAGTAGTTTATGTGTCGGGGGGCTAGGGTCAGTTTGTTATATCTGGAGTACTTCTCCTGTCTTATCCGGTGTCCTGTGTGAATTTAAGTATGCTCTCTCTAATTCTCTCTTTCTCTCTTTCTTTCTCTCTCTCGGAGGACCTGAGCCCTAGGACCATGCCTCAGGACTACCTGGCATGATGACTCCTTGCTGTCCCCAGTACACATGGCCGTGCTACTGCTCCAGTTTCAACTGTTCTGCCTGTGATTATTATTATTTGACCATGCTGGTCATTTATGAACATTTGAACATCTTGGCCATGTTCTGTTATAATGCCAGCAGCATACCACCCTGCATACCACTGCTGGCTTGCTGGCTTTCTGGTCAGTTCCTGGATGGGTCCTGGTCAGTTCCTGGATGGGAGACCAGATGCTGCTGGAAGTGGTGTTGGAGGGCCAGTAGGAGGCACTCTTTCCTCTTTGCCGTCTTTCGGATGGGACGTTAAACGGGTGTCCTGACTCTCTGAGGTCATTAAAGATCCCATGGCACTTATTGTAAGAGTAGGGGTGTTAACCCCGGTGTCCTGGCTAAATTCACAATCTGGCCCTCAAACCATCACGGTCACCTAATAATCCCCAGTTTACAATTGGCTCATTCATCCCCCTCCTCTCCCCTGTAACTATTCCCCAGGTAGTTGCTGCAAATGAGAACTTGTTCTCAGTCAACTTACCTGGTAAAATAATGGAAAAATAAATAAATAATCTCCACCCGGCACAGCCAGAAGAGGACTGGCCACCCCTCATAGCCTGGTTCCTCTCTAGGTTTCTTCCTAGGTTTTGGCCTTTCTAGGGAGTTTTTCCTAGCCACAGTGCTTCTACACCTGCATTGCTTGCTGTTTGGGGTTTTAAGGCTGGGTTTCTGTACAGCACTTTGAGATATCAGTTGATGTACGAAGGGCTATATAAATACATTTGATTTGATTTGTTTGACCCAAGTTAAACAATTTAAAGGCAATGCTACCAAATACTAATTGAGTGTATGTAAAACTTCTGACCCACTAGGAATATGGTGAAATAAATAAAAGCTGAAATAAATAATTCTCTCTACTATTATTCTGACATTTCACATTCTTAAAATAAAGTGCTGATCCTAACTAACCTAAGACAGGGAATTTTTACTAGGATTAAATGTCAGGAATTGTGAAATACTGAGTTTAAATGTATTTGGCTAAGGTGTATGTAAACTTCCGACTTCAACTGTATGTGTGAACTCCTTCAAGACTGTGGGAAAATCATTCCTCACGAAGCTGCTTGAATGATTTGTTTAACACTTTTTTGGTTATTACATGTTTCCATACGTGTTATTTCATAGTTTTGATGTCTTCACTATTATTCTACAAAGTAGAATATATTAAACATAAAGAAAAATGATTGAATGTGTAGGTGTGTCCAAACTTTTGACTTGTACTGTATATATGGTTCAGGCAACACCTAACTATCAACCCACACCTCCAACTTGGCTTTCTTTTGAAAATACAAGGAGCTGAAGGGTGAACTCTCTCTCTCTGTCTCGGCTTGGGGTGCTAATGTGTGTAAAACAGCAGGCTTCAGAACCCTAATGTTGAGCTTCACTAACGCCTCTCACAGGATTTATGTTAGCCAGTTCAAAGCACTGGGGAGCAGGGAAGTGGAATGAGAGAGAAACAGAGATGAAGAGAGAAAAACAGAGAGCAAGAGAGAGACAGGAAGGGGGAGTAGAAGGAGACAGGAAGAAAGAAAACAGGGGAAAAGTCTAAATATCCTTTTTATATAATGTCAATTAAATTACACTTCCATCTGCTGTTCCTTCAGCAGCTCCTGGCTACAGATGTATCTCTCTCTCTCTCTCTGTGTGTGTGTGTGTGTGTGTGTGTGTGTGTGTGTGTGTGTGTGTGTGTGTGTGTGTGTGTGTGTGTGTGTGTGTGTGTGTGTGTGTGTGTGTGTGTGTGTGTGTGTGTGTGACCCTTCAAGTCAACAAGTTTCACCTAACTTTCACTCCAACACTGTTAGATTACATCATGGTATTCAACGGTTGCAGAGGGGCCGCAGAAATGTATACGGAATAAAAAATAAGCACAACATGTAAAGTGTTGTTCCCATTTTTAATGAGCTGAAATAAAAGATCCCAGAAATGTTCCATAGCACAAAAAGCTTATTTCTCTCAAATGTCGTGCACAAATTGGTTTACATCCCTGTTAGTGAACACTTATCTTTTGCCAAGATAATCCATACACCTGACAGTTGTGGCATATCAAAAAGGTGATTCAACTGTATGATCATTACACAGGTGCACCTTGTGCTTGGGACAATAAAAGGCCACTCTAAAATGTGCAGTTTTGTCACACAACACAATGCCACAGATGTCTTACGTTTGGAGGGGGCGTGCAACTGGCAACTGACTGCAGGAATGTTCACCAGAGCTGTTGCCAGAGAATTTAATGTTCATTTATCTACCATAAGCCGCCTCCAACTTCATTATAAAGAATTTGTCAGTAAGTCCAACCGGCCTCACAACCGCAGACCAAGTGTAACCACGCCAGAATAATCCTCGAATAGGCTATCAGTGCGGCATGTGCTACAGGCTGCTGGTAAGCTTTCTTGACATGGACATACATTTTTGCATACACATGGTTAACCTTTGTTTAACTGCTCGGTGCTTAGCAAAAATGTGTTTGGAGTTACCTTTTCTAGCTAATAGGCTACATTAGAGTTTACACTTCTTCTTCCAATTATAATGTGGGAAGGACAAAATAATGAAAAACTATCTACCAAATCTATACATTTTAAAATGTTGATTACTTCTCCTTGCCATTACCATTCACATGATAATAAGACATGACTTAACATGAAGGAGGATGGAGGTCGCCGGTTTGCCTGGGAGGGGGTCCCTGGGCAATAAAGGTTGAAGACCCCTGGACTATAGTAACAATCCCAGAGACCCTTATTCAAGTCCAGTTCGGGCTCCCCTGTGAATTCACTGCAATATAACTTGACAACAATTCTTTCATATTCCATACAAAATGTGAGTTGTTTTGCGAAACAGCTATATTTACCAGGATGCATTAAACCCTGTAGATACAGTCCTACCAGGAACAGTATGACATTCCATTACACTTCTCGATTAGCCCCGGGAGTTAGTATAACCTTACCTAACATTTAATTGTTCATGCACATGTATAGTTGAGTGGTATCACTCCTGGCAATGAGCACACACCAGACCCCGATACGTCAGGGTTTTCAACCCTGTGGCCACCTTTCCTGTTTCATACTGTCTAAATAAAGTAATACAAGATAAGAAAGGAGGATGGAATTATACTGTGATAATGACCTGATTGAGACCATAGGCCCCAAAGTGGAAAGAAGAATTAGAGAGCACCTCATTTGCTGATTTCGCAGATTTATTGAGACTGAGAGTGTCTGCTAAATGACCAACATGTTAAATCTATAGAATGCAAAGCCGTTAAACAAACTAAGACCTACATCCATTTCCTGTGGCCAGACCTGTGTATACATGTACAGTGCTGGCTGTTGCATTGTAGTCACATTTATAGACATCTGGAGTTGCTCAAACGATAAAAGTCCCCAGTGCTCTACCTATGCTGAGTGAAAGCAGTAAGACCACCAGTTGGAGTCTAGAACAGAGCCGCCGTTCCCCTACGCTGCTTACAGTTATATTAACAACCACTATAATCCCTTGTAACACCACTAACACATCCTCATCATTAACCTGTTATTACAGCGCACACGGAAACACATGCACACACACAGGTCCGTACACCCATGTGAACGTGCACACACACACACACACTCATTAGGCCGTTATTGCAGGATCAGCCTTGTGTCTGAATAACAGGCTGAGTTTAGGCTGGAGAGGTCAAGAGAGGGATGGATTACTGCCAGACAGACAGACAGAGAGGAGGGGAAGGAGAGAGCAATGTGGGGAAACGATTGCAGCAGAGTTAGTGAAAAGGACTGGGGGTTTTACTGCCTGGAAAACAGGGGGAGACAAGGAGAAGAGAGAAGAAAGGAAGGATGGATGTGTAGAGATGTCAGGAACGGAGAGAGAGAAAGGAGCAAGAGAAAAAGGGGGAAGGCAGCAGGGCTACTGGTATGGAATGTTAACAGTGAGGTAGAAGATAGAGGAACGGGGTGGATGGATTGTAGGGCTGTGCAGGGCTACTGGTATGGAATGGTAACAGTGAGGTAGAAGACAGAGGAACGGGGTGGATGGATTGTAGGGCTGTGCAGGGCTACTGGTATGGAATGGTAACAGTGAGGTAGAAGACAGAGGAACGGGGTGGATGGAGTGTAGGGCTGTGCAGGGCTACTGGTATGGAATGTTAACAGTGAGGTAGAAGATAGAGGAACGGGGTGGATGGATTGTAGGGCTGTGCAGGGCTACTGGTATGGAATGGTAACAGTGAGGTAGAAGACAGAGGAACGGGGTGGATGGAGTGTAGGGCTGTGCAGGGCTACTGGTATGATATTGTAACAGTGAGGTAGAAGACAGAGGAACGGGGTGGATGGAGTGTAGGGCTGTGCTGGGCTACTGGTACTGATAGAACAGCTAATCTTCCCAGAGGGCTCTGGGGGTGCAGACCAGATCAAACCAGAACCAGATCCAGACCAGAACCATCCCCTCTAGGAAGGCCTTTGGTACCAGCATATGTTTCTTATCACGGCCCACACAGTTCACTTTTCAATTTCAATGAACTTATTGTGCTAATCGGATTCTATTGCCAATTCTCAACCATGGAGGTTTGGATGTTTGATGTTTGATATCTCTTTGCTGTGTGTGTGTGTGTGCGTCATGACTGACTGCTTCCCTCTCATGAACATTTTCTCCTACTATAAATACATCCAACGGTAAACATCATATTCCCTCTGTAGAAATACTATAGCCTGTCAAAAATCTCACCATTTGGAGAAAAATTCTACCTTTTGAGACCTTTTAATATTTTTCTTGGAAATAATCAAATATTAATCTTTATAACCTGGCTAAAAAGACCCTCAAGTCTTCTTACCATCCACTATACTGTAGAGCAGGGATCATCAACTAGATTCAGCAGCGGGACGACTTGTTTCTTGAGCAGAGACATAATTACAAATCATTTGTAGACCGCAAATTGACTGCAAGTAACCCAAACAGATATAATATTTGACTAAAACACATTAATTTCAAATCTTGCTTACATTTGTATACAATCTATTATGCGTGGGAATACCTGGGACCAGTTTTCCAAAATGAAAATCCCTTGTAGCTGACTATGTTTTTATAGTCTTTTATGTCCAACAATGACAATTCTAAAATGTTTATAATAATAATTATATGGGCAACTTTGCTGTGTAGTATCTAGACAACTATGGTCCTGGAGGGCTGTAGGGTTATGCAGGTTTTTGCTTCATTCCAGCACTAAGTATCTATAGTATGGAGACCTTATAAAGGGTTTATGAAGGCTTGAGCCTTTAAAGATGTGGTTTATTTACAGTGGAACCAAAAATGCTTCAGTAGAGATGTACGTTTCCCTGACAGAGATCCCCAATCCTATCTTCCAATCTTCCCTATTAAAGGACAACCCCCCCACCCTGTTTCCCACAGAGAGGTTAGCTAGAGGGACAGCTGTGTTATGGTAACCTAGGTCTCTCTGGCTCTCTCCTGTATGTTGGAATTGCCAGGTCAGTGGGTCACGGTGTGTATGCGTGCGTGCATGTGTGTGCAACTACGTATTAAGACGCCGAGGTCTGGACCTCGATAATGTTTTCTAATTTGAAAAAAAAGTTTATAATAAAAATATATACAGTATAGGGCCTATTGTACAAAGAACAATATATACCGTATAGGGCCTATTGTACAAAGAACAATATATACAGTATAGGGCCTATTGTACAAAGAAAAAACTATAAATGACGGGTCAACATCTAAATATTGCTCCCAGCTTTGATCAAAGCTCAGAACCTCTATATTTTTTAAACCAAATAAAATCTAATTGTATTTGTCACAATCAAGTGCAGACCTTACCTTGAAATGCTTACTTACAAGCCCTTAACCAACAATGCAGTTCAAGAAATATAGTTATATTTAATATATAAACGAATGTAAAAAAAAACGCAAAATAAGTAACACAATAAAATAACAATAATGACGCTATATACAGGGGGTTCCGTTACTGAGTCAATGTACAGGGGGACATGTTAGTCAAGGTAATATGTACATGTAGGTAGGTGTAAAGTGACGATGCATAGATAATAAACAGCGAGTAGCAGCAGTATACAAAACCAATGGGGGGGGGGGGGGGGGGGGGGACAATGTAAACAGTCCAGTGGCCATTTGATTAATTGTTCAGCAGTCTTATGACTTGGGGTAGAAGCTGTTAAGGAGCCATTTGGACCTAGACTTCGTGCTCCGATAATGATTGGCGTGCGGTAGCAGAGAGAAGCAGTCTACGACTTGGGTGACTGGAGTCTGACAATTATTTGGGTCTTCCTCTGACACCGCGTAGTATATATATGGTGTTCTTGGGGTTGTACTCATCCTTCTTCTTCCTCCAAACACGGCGAGTGGAGTTTATACCAAAAAGCTCTATTTTTGTCTCATCAGACCACATGACCTTCTCCCATTCCTCCTCTGGATCATCCATATGGTCATTGGCAAACTTCAGACGGGCCTGGACATGCGCTGGCTTGAGCAGGGGGACCTTGCGTGCGCTGCAGGATTTTAATCCATGACGGCGTAGTGAGTTACTAATGGTTTTCTTTGAGACTGTGGTCCCAGCTCTCTTCAGGTCATTGACCAGGTGTAGTTCTGGGCTGATCTCTCACCTTCCTCATGATCATTGATGCCCCACGTGGTGAGATCTTGCATGGAGCCCCAGACCGAGGGTGATTGACCATCATCTTGAACTTCTTCCATTTTCTAATAATTGCGCCAACAGTTGTTGCCTTCTCACCAAGCTGCTTGCCTATTGTCCTGTAGCCCATCCCAGCCTTGTGCAGGTCTACAATTTTACCCCTGATGTCCTTACACAGCTCTTTCGTCTTGGCCATTGTGGAGAGGTTGGAGTCTGTTTGATTGAGTGTGTGGACAGGTGTCTTTTATACAGGTAACAAGTTCAAACAGGTGCAGTTAATACAGGTAATCAGTGGAGAACAGGAGGGCTTCTTAAAGAAAAACTAACAGGTCTGTGAGAGACAGAGTTCGTACTAGTTGGTAGGTGATCAAATGCTTATGTCATGCAATAAAATGCAAATTAATTACTTAAAAATTATACAATGTGATTTTCTGGATTTTTGTTTTAGATTCCATCTCTCACAGTTGAATTGTACCTATGATACAAATTACAGACCTCTACATGCTTTGTAAGTAGGAAAACCTGCCAAATCGGTAGTGTATCAAATACTTGTTCTCCCCACTGTAGGTCCTGGATGGCACGAAGCTTGGCCCCAATGATTTAAATCAAATCAAATCAAATTTTCTTTGTCACATACACATGGTTAGCAGATGTTAATGCGAGTGTAGCGAAATGCTTGTGCTTCTAGTTCCGACAATGCAGTAATAACCAACGAGTAATCTAGCTAACAATTCCAAAACTACTACCTTATACACACAAGTGTAAAGGGATAAAGAATATGTACATAAAGATATATGAATGAGTGATGGTACAGAGCGGCATAGGCAAGATGCATTAGATGATACAGTATATACATATGAGATGAGTATGTAAACAAAGTGGCATAGTTTAAAGTGGCTAGTGATACATGTATTACATAAATACATAAAGATGCAGTATATGATATAGAGTACAGTATATACGTATACATATGAGATAAATAATGTAAACATTATATTAAGTAGCATTGTTTAAAGTGGCTAGTGATATATTTTACATAAATTCCCATCAATTCCCATTATTAAAGTGGCTGGAGTTGAGTCAGTGTGTTGGCAGCAGCCACTCAATGTTAGTGGTGGCTGTGGCTAGGCAGAATACTGCCCCCTTTGGAGGAATTGCGTGCCCATAGTAAACTGAAAACAAATCTGTCAAAAATTATATGCTAATATATGCATATAATAATTATTATTGGATAGAAAACACTCTAAAGCTTCTAAAACCGTTGGAATTATGTCTGTAAGTATAGCAGAACTCACAGGGCAGGCATTCTTCCAAACTAGTTTTGTGGTCATGAAAGTTGGGGCAACTTTGACGTCATCGCCCCCACCCTTCCCAACCAGCTATGGATCTGGGGACACTTTCTATGTCTTCCACTAGATGTCCTCATTCAGTAGAGCGTTTAATCGTTCAAATCCCGCTATGGGAGTGAATTGAGTGAGTGCCGCGAGAAAATACCTGTGCGTTGGGGCGCGAATTGGTCCCAGCCATTCCTTTGTTCCAGCACTCCGGGGGAGAGCTAACAATGACCGGTTGAATAGAAAATTGTTTTGTATGTTTACAACATCCTAAAGCTTGATTCTGCACTTAGTTTGACCTGTTTAGTCGACATATAATATGTAATTTTGAAGTTTTGATGCGCAACTTTTCCGGACCAGAGGACATTTTGGGTGCATTTCAGCTGATATTGTTAGCAGTAGCTAATACAAAGACACAAGACTTGAAACCAAGCAATGTTTTGGGTAAGTATGAACCCTTCCAGTACATTCTGAACGAAGACCATCAAAGGTAAGGGAATATTTATGCTGAAATCTGTGTTTCTGTTGACTCCAACATAGCGGAGAAATATAGCTTATATCTGAGCGCTGTCTCAGAATATTGAATAGTGAGCGATTTCTGTAACGTTAAAAAGAAATGTAACAAAGCGATTGCATTAAGAAGCAGTGTATCTTTCTAACTATATGTAGAACATGTATATTTAGTCAAAGTTTATGATGTCTATTTACGTTATCTTGCGGCGCTACCTATATTTTCTGCGGACATTTTTGAGTATTTTCTGAACATGAATTCAATGTAAATGGACATTTATGGATATAAATGGCATATTATTGAAAAAAAAAATGTACTGTGTAACATGTCCTATTACTGTCATCTGATGAAGATTTTCAAAAGGTTAGTGAATGATTTATTTTTTAATCCTGCTTTTATAATTTTATATTTTCTGGGATAAAATGGCTGCCTCTTGTCTTCGTTTCGGTGGTGGTCTAATATAAATATGTGGTGTGTTTTCGCCGTAAAACATTTAAAAAATCTGACATGCTGGGTAGATGAACAAGGTGTTTATCTTTCATTTGAGGTATTGGACTTGTTAATGTGTGGAGGTTAAATATTTCTAAGAATATTTTTGCGTTCCATGCGCCACGTTCCAGCTGAACGTGGGAGGGGTCATTCCCAAAGGGGAACCCGAACCCGTCATCAGGTTTTAACAGTCTGATGGCCTTGAGATAGAAGCTGTTTTTCAGTCTCTCGGTCCCAGCTTTGATGCACCTGTACTGACCTCGCCTTCTGGATGATAGCGGGGTGAACAGGCAGTGGCTCGGGTGGTTGTTGTCCTTGATGATTTTATGGCCTTCCTGTGACATCGGGTGGTGTAGGTGTCCTGGAGGGCAGGTAGTTTGCCCCCGGTGATGCGTTGTGCAGACCTCACTACCCTCTGGAGAGCCTTACGGTTGTGGGCGGAGCAGTTGCCGTATCAGGCGGTGATACAGCCCGACAGGATGCTCTCGATTGTGCATCTGTAGAAGTTTGTGAGTGCTTTTGGTGACAAGCTGAATTTCTTCAACCTCCTGAGGTTAAAGAGGCGCTGCTGCGCCTTCTTCACGATGCTGTCTGTGTGGGTGGACCAATTCAGTTTGTCTGGGATGTGTACGCCGAGGAACTTAAAACTTGCTACCCTCTCCACTACTGTTCCATTGATGTGGATATGGGGGTGTTCCCTCTGCTGTTTCCTGAAGTCCACAATCATCTCCTTAGTTTTGTTGACGTCAAGTGTGAGGTTATTTTCCTGACACCACACTCCGAGGGCCCTCACCTCCTCCCTCTAGGCCATCTCGTCGCTTTTGGTAATCAATCCATTCCACTGTTGTGTTGTCGGCTAACTTGATGATTGAGTTGGAGGCGTGCGTGGCCACGCAGTCATAGGTGAACAGGGAGTACAGGAGAGGGCTCAGAACGCACCCTTGTGGGGCCCCAGTGTTGAGGATCATCAGGGTGGAGATGTTGTTTCCTACCCTCACCACCTGGGGGCGTCCCATCAGAAAGTCCAGGACCCAGTTGCAAAGGGCGGGGTCGAGACCCAGGGTTTCGAACTTAATGGTGAGTTTGGAGGGTACTATGGTGTTAAATGCTGAGCTGTAGTCGATGAACAGCATTCTTACATTTGTATTCCTCTTGTCCAGATGGGATAGGGCAGTGTGCAGTGTGATTGCGTCGTCTGTGGACCTATTGGGGCAGTAAGCAAATTAGAGTAGAGTCTCTCAAAGCACTTCATGATGACAGAAGTGAGTGCTACGGGGCGATAGTCGTTTAGCTCAGTTACCTTAGCTTACTTGGGAACAGGAACAATGGTGGTCCTCTTGAAGCATGAGGGAACAGCAGACTGGGATAGGGATTGATTGAATATGTCCGTAAACACACCAGCCAGCTGGTCTGCGCATGCTCTGAGGACACTGCTATGGATGCCGTCTGGGCCGGCAGCCTTGCGAGGGTTAAATGTTTTACTCACGTTGGCTGCGGTGAAGGAGAGCCCGCAGGTTTTGGTGACAGGCCGCATCGGTGGCACTGTATTGTCCTCAAAGAGAGCAAAGAAGTTGTTTAGTTTGTCTGGGAGCAAGACATCGGGGTCTGCGACGGGACTGGTGCTCTTTTTGTAGTCTGTTATTGACTGTAGACCCTGCGACATACGTCTTGTGTCTGAGCCATTGAATTGCGAATCTACTTTGTCTCTATACTGACGCTTAGCTTGTTTGATTGCCTTACGGAGGGAATAGCTACACTGTTTGTATTCTGTCATGTTTCCGGTCACCTTGCCCTAATTAAAAGCAGTGGTTCGGCTTTCAGTTTTGCGTGAATGCTGCCATCAATCCACGGTTTCTGGTTGGGGAAGGTTAAATAGTCGCCATGGGTACAACATCACCGATGCACTTGCTAATGAACTCACTCACCGAATCAGCGTATACATCAATGTTGTTGTTCGACGCTATCCGGAACGTATCCCAGTCCACGTGATCGAAGCAATCTAGAAGTCTGGAATCAGATTGGTCGGACCAGCATTGAACAGACCTGAGCACAGGCGTTTCCTGTTTTAGTTTCTGTTTATAGGCTGGAAGCAACAAAATGGATTCGTGGTCAGATTTGCCGAAAGGAGGGCGAGGGAGGGCTTTGTATGCATCGCGGAAGTTAGTGTAACAATTGATCCAGAATTTTGCCAGCCCGGGTCGTGCTTTCGATATGCTGATAAAAATTTAGGGAGCCTTGTTTTCAGATTAGCCTTGTTCAAATTATACAGCTCGTTAAATGTGGTCGTAGTGCCAGCATTGGTTTGTGGTGGTAAATAGTTGGCTTTGAACAAATATAGATGAAAAATGTTTTGGTAGAAAATGTTGTCTATTGTTTTTCATGAGGTGCTCTACCTCAAGCGAGCAATACCTAGAGACTTCCTTAATATAAGACATTGCTCACCAGTTGTTATTGACAATTAGACACACACCACCACCTCTCGTCTTACCGGACATAGCTGTTCTGTCCGGCCGATGCACAGAACATTCAACAAACTCTCGAACAGCTAACTCCGCACTCTCACGGCACAGGCTGAGCACCTGAGATATGAAACGAACTACCCCATCTCACAGTCGGCTCAATAGGCAATTAGTCTGGAGATGCTGCTGGTAGTGTGTTGGCGAGATGCCAGACAAAAGATTGACTTGCCTAGTTAAATAAAGGTTAAATAAAATCTTCTTTTTTTTAAAAAATGCATTAGCAAAAAATACTCAAAATAACTTTACACAGAGTAGGCTACTGAAACAGACAGTGATGTGGCACTCAGTGGTGAGGCTGGGGCAGGCTGCAATGCATGCAGGAGGAAGCAGAGGAGACAGAGGTCAGTACTGTGGTTCCCAAACTTGTGGCGGGGCATAACATTACAATTGTATAGCTAACAGGCTGTGTGTTCTTTGTAGATGGACTGAGGTGAATGAAGCCAAGGTGATAATGGCTGGGGTCTTTTTAGCTTGTTTTTGCTGTTCTCCAAATAGCATTTGAAATAGTTTTGTATTGTATAGAAATGCAGTAAATGAGCTTCTTTTCTATAGAAACATTTCTTGGGGGAAACACCTAAATATTGGCCGTAGCTACACATGATCCCTGAGACAGCGAGAGATATAGAGATAAATAAATATAAATGGAAGGAGAGAGGAGGAGAGAAAGGGAGAGAGAGAGTAAGGAGAAAGGAGTGAGAGAGAGAAAGAGAGAGCAAGTGCGTATGTGTGAGTGTGTATCAGACCCCTGCTATGCACTACTGACCTGGCGTGTAGTCCGTCTGCCCCGTAGGGCTGCAGCAGGTACTGATGGACAGTCTTGTTACGTAAGGTTCCCGCCAGCTTGATTTTCTTCCTGGACCGATGCAGGTTGATGATATAGATCGTTATGGACCCTTTCACGTAGTTATGACTGGAAGGAAGAGAAGCATTCTAAATGAATGGTAAACACAAATATTCGTTTTAATGGTCTTCTTGTTCTTCTTCTAATCGCATGAATCAGTCCCAAAACACTAAGCACACCCCCCCCCCCCCCCCCCCCCACTGCAGAGACTACCTTTTGTTGCTTTCTCACTCCCCTTGTCTCACTATGTCTATCTAGATCTGTAAGGTGCTCTATAGTGTCTTCATCTGCTAAGTACAATAGAAACTTCAGTAACTGAACAGGACAAACACGTTAAAAACAGAGTAAAGGCTCTACCAGACAATTTAATAACAGGATCAAAACTCTCGTGAAATCAAAATCAAATGTGTTCCAAGCATTCCATAAACTCACTGTAATATATTATCTTTATAACAATCCTGAACCTATTATTTATGTTTAGTTTATAAGTCCAGATAAAACTGTATTTTGTGTTATTCTTCCATTGCCCTCTTAGCCCTTTTTCTAGATATTTACATTACATTTCATAATACTGTGGTATATGCCCAGATTGAAGGGATCTAATATGTTTTGATATGCTCAAGACCTAAGACCTGTAGTCTCTACTCACATCACATTAGGGATCAATTGGAGGGTGTGAAAGTGTGGGACTGACCTCCTAGAATTAAACAGACAACACTGCATGTGTTCAGAGTGCTGGGGAGAGGATTTAGGGAATATTGGCCAAAGATAAGAAAAACATAATAAAATGCATAATGTGAAGGCTAGATCAACACAACTGGAGTGGTCCCATATGTTTCAGGGTGTGTGTGTGTGTGTGTGTGTGTGTGTGTGTGTGTGTGTGTGTGTGTGCACCATAGGTTTCAGAGGACCACATTGTTAAGGGTCAGCGTTGGGCTTTGTCAGATCGGTCGATTAGCGATCCTCCTCTGATTAGCAATCTCTCCATCTCTCTCATTCTCCAGCTCTCACGGCTTCAGGTTTTTGTTCACTCTCTGTTTCTACACCTCATCGTACAACAAGGAAATGCTGAGCAGACCCACAGAGAGACGATTCAAGTGACTTGAAAAATGCAAACATAGACACATGGAAAGAGAACAGATTAGAATCAGGGTTGGTCACGTCTGTAAACAGAAAGCAACGTCTGTCTGTCTTTGTGTCAGACAGTGTAATCAGTCAGCCCTAGAGTATTTCTTCTGCTCAACTATTGAAGCCTTATGCCAAACATTGCTTAGGGCTGGGATGTATCAGTCAGAAAGAGATGGAGTGTTAGATACCCATAGATTAGAGGAAGAGATGGAGAGAGGGATAAAGACAGCCCAGGAGTTCAAAAAGATGAGGTTCTGAGGCATTAGAAGCAGGAAAGTAAACAACCTTTCACGTTGTTTGATGCTGAAGAATTGGTTTAGAGTGAAACAGACCACGCTAACCACTAAATGTCTGGAAAGCTAGAAACTGCTGACTGGCTAGAAGAATACAATACCCAAAATAGAACTGAAACCGTTAACTGGCTAACTGGCTAGAAGAATACAATACCCAAAATAGAACTGAAACCGTTAACTGGCTAACTGGCTAAAGAATACAATACCCTTGATAGCAAAAGAGTACTGAAACCAATAATGGGCTAACTGGCTAACTGGCTAGAAGAATACAATACCCTTGATAGCAAAAGAGTACTGAAACCGCTAACTGGCGAACTGGCTAACTGGCTAGAATAATACAATACCCTTGATAGCAAAAGAGTACTGAAACCAATAACGGGCTAACTGGTTAACTGGCTAACTGGCTAGAATAATACAATACCCTTGGTAGCAACAGAGTACTGAAACCAATAACGGGCTAACTGGTTAACTGGCTAACTGGCTAGAATAATACAATACCCTTGATAGCAAAAGAGTACTGAAACCAATAACGGGCTAACTGGTTAACTGGCTAACTGGCTAGAATAATACAATACCCTTGGTAGCAACAGAGTACTTAACCTGCTAACTGGCGAGAAGAATACAATACCCTTGATAGCAAAAGCGTACTGAAACTGCTAACTGGTTAAAGGAGGATGACTGTTGAGATCCAGATATAAGTGCCATGCCAGGGGCAAAAGGCTCCCATCATAAAAGGCGTCCTATCCTTCCAGATGCCAGATGGAAAGCATTGGATGACAACTATTTCAAATCTCTGCAGATCTGTCAACAGGCCACACCGTGGGTAACAGATCAGATGTGAGGTGTGTCGTCTGTATCAGTAGATCCCGAGTCCCTAGAGTGTATCATTACGCTACTGCTCTCTACACCACACCTGCAACTGAGATGGAATAGAACAGGGACACATCCAACGGCCTGGACCTGAGGAGAAAGATCAAAGAAAATGTTCACCAGCAAAGATGGAAGACTGATAAACACTTATAGGTGTTTATTGTATATTCAATAAAAAATATAGAACATAGTTATTACATATAGATAATGTGGTGTGCGGAGCCAGGTGAACAGATGTAACTGAGCCGTGTGTGTATAGATGGGACGGAGGGCAGTAAGTCTAGCCTGGTGCTGAAATCTCTGCTGCTGACCTGTTACACATCACATACGGCTGGGTTAAATGATAACCTTGAACAGGGGGAACAGGGGGATGGTGCTGCTCTTTATCTATTCTGGGACAGACGTACCCTTTGTACCTCCATCTCCCCTCACACTCCCCCAAAACCCCCTCCAACCAATCCGAGCTGAGATAAAGGCCTGTTGCCGCCTCTTTGACAAAGAGAAGAGTCCCTCACACACCTGATAAGTGATACCTGTTATGTTTTATGGCCTGGCCGCTCTGAAAGACTGAGTAGTCTGGATGAGGGTTATTTATGAGCTGACCAGGCAGAATTGTGGCAGGCTGGGTAATTAATGTGATTTATCATGGCTAGAGTGGCTTATTAATGGGCTATAGTGCAGGAGAGACTAGACACAGTGACTAGACACCGTGCCTCAGGTGTCTGTGAATCTATTAAGAATGTAACACCAAGGTAGGGAAAATGGGACAAGCCATAGAAGTCTGAGTTTTGAGTGCTTTTTAGCCACCAAACTAATCTTTGTCCTTAGGCCAAAATTGTACTTACAGTGTATGGCTGTAATCTTTACTTGTGGAATCTGGTACAGTGAATGGCTGTAATCTTTACATGTGGAATCTGATAGAGTGTATGGCTGTAATCTTTACTTGTGGAAGCTGGTACAGGGTATGGCTCTGGTTTTTACTTGTGGAAGCTGGTACAGTATATGGCTCTGGTTTTTAGTTGTGGAAGCTGGTACAGTATATGGCTCTGGTTTTTAGTTGTGGAAGCTGGTACAGTATATGGCTCTGGTTTTTAGTTGTGAAAGCTGGTACAGTATACGGCTCTGGTTTTTAGTTGTGGAAGCTGGTACAGTATATGGCTCTGGTTTTTACTTGTGGAAGCTGGTACAGTATACGGCTCTGGTTTTTACTTGTGAAAGCTGGTACAGTATATGGCTCTGGTTTTTAGTTGTGGAATCTGGTACAGGGTATGGCTCTGGTTTTTAGTTGTGGAAGCTGGTACAGGGTATGGCTCTGGTTTTTAGTTGTGGAAGCTGGTACAGTATATGGCTCTGGTTTTTAGTTGTGGAAGCTGGTACAGGGTATGGCTCTGGTTTTTAGTTGTGGAAGCTGGTACAGTATATGGCTCTGGTTTTTAGTTGTGGAAGCTGGTACAGGGTATGGCTCTGGTTTTTAGTTGTGAAAGCTGGTACAGTATACGGCTCTGGTTTTTAGTTGTGGAAGCTGGTACAGTATATGGCTCTGGTTTTTAGTTGTGGAAGCTGGTACAGTATATGGCTCTGGTTTTTAGTTGTGGAAGCTGGTACAGTATATGGCTCTGGTTTTTACTTGTGGAAGCTGGTACAGTATATGGCTCTGGTTTTTACTTGTGGAAGCTGGTACAGTATATGGCTCTGGTTTTTAGTTGTGGAAGCTGGTACAGTATATGGCTCTGGTTTTTAGTTGTGGAAGCTGGTACAGTATATGGCTCTGGTTTTTACTTGTGGAAGCTGGTACAGTATATGGCTCTGGTTTTTACTTGTGAAAGCTGGTACAGGGTATGGCTCTGGTTTTTAGTTGTGGAAGCTGGTACAGTATATGGCTCTGGTTTTTACTTGTGGAAGCTGGTACAGTATATGGCTCTGGTTTTTAGTTGTGGAAGCTGGTACAGGGTATGGCTCTGGTTTTTACTTGTGGAAGCTGGTACAGTATATGGCTCTGGTTTTTAGTTGTGGAAGCTGGTACAGGGTATGGCTCTGGTTTTTAGTTGTGGAAGCTGGTACAGTATATGGCTCTGGTTTTTAGTTGTGGAAGCTGGTACAGGGTATGGCTCTGGTTTTTAGTTGTGAAAGCTGGTACAGTATACGGCTCTGGTTTTTAGTTGTGGAAGCTGGTACAGTATATGGCTCTGGTTTTTAGTTGTGGAAGCTGGTACAGTATATGGCTCTGGTTTTTAGTTGTGGAAGCTGGTACAGTATATGGCTCTGGTTTTTACTTGTGGAAGCTGGTACAGTATATGGCTCTGGTTTTTACTTGTGGAAGCTGGTACAGTATATGGCTCTGGTTTTTACTTGTGAAAGCTGGTACAGGGTATGGCTCTGGTTTTTAGTTGTGGAAGCTGGTACAGTATATGGCTCTGGTTTTTACTTGTGGAAGCTGGTACAGTATATGGCTCTGGTTTTTACTTGTGGAAGCTGGTACAGTATATGGCTCTGGTTTTTACTTGTGGAAGCTGGTACAGGGTATGGCTCTGGTTTTTAGTTGTGAAAGCTGGTACAGTATATGGCTCTGGTTTTTACTTGTGGAAGCTGGTACAGTATTTGGCTCTGGTTTTTACTTGTGGAAGCTGGTACAGGGTATGGCTCTGGCTTTTAGTTGTGGAAGCTGGTACAGTATATGGCTCTGGTTTTTAGTTGTGAAAGCTGGTACAGTATATGGCTCTGGTTTTTAGTTGTGAAAGCTGGTACAGGGTATGGCTCTGGTTTTTACTTGTGGAAGCTGGTACAGTATATGGCTCTGGTTTTAGTTGTGAAAGCTGGTACAGTACATGGCTCTGGTTTTTAGTTGTGGAAGCTGGTACAGTATATGGCTCTGGTTTTTACTTGTGAAAGCTGGTACAGGTATGGCTCTGGTTTTTAGTTGTGGAAGCTGGTACAGTATATGGCTCTGGTTTTTACTTGTGGAAGCTGGTACAGTATATGGCTCTGGTTTTTACTTGTGGAAGCTGGTACAGGGTATGGCTCTGGTTTTTACTTGTGGAAGCTGGTACAGTATATGGCTCTGGTTTTTACTTGTGGAAGCTGGTACAGGGTATGGCTCTGGTTTTTAGTTGTGAAAGCTGGTACAGTATATGGCTCTGGTTTTTACTTGTGGAAGCTGGTACAGTATTTGGCTCTGGTTTTTACTTGTGGAAGCTGGTACAGGGTATGGCTCTGGCTTTTAGTTGTGGAAGCTGGTACAGTATATGGCTCTGGTTTTTAGTTGTGAAAGCTGGTACAGTATATGGCTCTGGTTTTTAGTTGTGAAAGCTGGTACAGGGTATGGCTCTGGTTTTTACTTGTGGAAGCTGGTACAGTATATGGCTCTGGTTTTAGTTGTGAAAGCTGGTACAGTATATGGCTCTGGTTTTTAGTTGTGGAAGCTGGTACAGTATATGGCTCTGGTTTTTAGTTGTGGAAGCTGGTACAGGGTATGGCTCTGGTTTTTACTTGTGGAAGCTGGTACAGTATATGGCTCTGGTTTTTAGTTGTGGAAGCTGGTACAGGGTATGGCTCTGGTTTTTACTTGTGGAAGCTGGTACAGTATATGGCTCTGGTTTTTAGTTGTGGAAGCTGGTACAGGGTATGGCTCTGGTTTTTAGTTGTGGAAGCTGGTACAGGGTATGGCTCTGGTTTTTAGTTGTGGAAGCTGGTACAGTATATGGCTCTGGTTTTTAGTTGTGGAAGCTGGTACAGTATATGGCTCTGGTTTTTACTTGTGAAAGCTGGTACAGGGTATGGCTCTGGTTTTTAGTTGTGGAAGCTGGTACAGTATATGGCTCTGGTTTTTACTTGTGGAAGCTGGTACAGTATATGGCTCTGGTTTTTACTTGTGGAAGCTGGTACAGGGTATGGCTCTGGTTTTTACTTGTGGAAGCTGGTACAGTATATGGCTCTGGTTTTTACTTGTGGAAGCTGGTACAGGGTATGGCTCTGGTTTTTAGTTGTGAAAGCTGGTACAGTATATGGCTCTGGTTTTTACTTGTGGAAGCTGGTACAGTATTTGGCTCTGGTTTTTACTTGTGGAAGCTGGTACAGGGTATGGCTCTGGCTTTTAGTTGTGGAAGCTGGTACAGTATATGGCTCTGGTTTTTAGTTGTGAAAGCTGGTACAGTATATGGCTCTGGTTTTTAGTTGTGAAAGCTGGTACAGGGTATGGCTCTGGTTTTTACTTGTGGAAGCTGGTACACTATATGGCTCTGGTTTTAGTTGTGAAAGCTGGTACAGTATATGGCTCTGGTTTTTAGTTGTGGAAGCTGGTACAGTATATGGCTCTGGTTTTTAGTTGTGGAAGCTGGTACAGGGTATGGCTCTGGTTTTTACTTGTGGAAGCTGGTACAGTATATGGCTCTGGTTTTTAGTTGTGGAAGCTGGTACAGGGTATGGCTCTGGTTTTTACTTGTGGAAGCTGGTACAGTATATGGCTCTGGTTTTTAGTTGTGGAAGCTGGTACAGGGTATGGCTCTGGTTTTTAGTTGTGGAAGCTGGTACAGGGTATGGCTCTGGTTTTTAGTTGTGGAAGCTGGTACAGTATATGGCTCTGGTTTTTAGTTGTGGAAGCTGGTACAGTATATGGCTCTGGTTTTTAGTTGTGGAAGCTGGTACAGTATATGGCTCTGGTTTTTACTTGTGAAAGCTGGTACAGGGTATGGCTCTGGTTTTTAGTTGTGAAAGCTGGTACAGTATATGGCTCTGGTTTTTACTTGTGAAAGCTGGTACAGGGTATGGCTCTGGTTTTTAGTTGTGGAAGCTGGTACAGTGTATGGCTCTAGTTTTTAGTTGTGGAAGCTGGTACAGTATATGGCTCTGGTTTTTACTTGTGAAAGCTGGTACAGGGTATGGCTCTGGTTTTTAGTTGTGAAAGCTGGTACAGTATATGGCTCTGGTTTTTAGTTGTGGAAGCTGGTACAGTATATGGCTCTGGTTTTTAGTTGTGGAAGCTGGTACAGGGCTGCAGCACTTACTTGTGGAAGCTGGTACAATGGGCGTAAATGCGTAGTTTGTCTCGGATGACCCTCCCTGGCTGTGGTTTCCTCTGTAAGCCTGCTACCCGCACCGCCAACACCCTGGGGCCCACCAGACGCTTGAACACCAGTGAGAACCAATAGTCCTGGAACACACACACACACACACACACACACACACACACACACACACACACACACACACACACACACACATCTGGGGTGAATGGTGACAGAGCTAGAGCAGTGTTTGTCAGACCAGAAGACATCTGGGGTGAAAGGTGACAGAGCTAGAGCAGTGATTGTCAGACCTTCTCACAAAATCGTCTGTAGCACCTGAATGGTTTGGCCTACAAACTATTATGACCCTATACTCGAACATGTCAGTTGAGTTGCTCTAGGACACCCACAGGCCTCACAAGAGGTCATCTGAAGGTCTCCTGGTACCATTTTAATTCATGTATATATGGAGACTGTTTAGTGCCAAAAAAAAATGTGTGTTTCCTGATCTTTCTTTTATCTCTAGGACAGACACTTCAGAACAAACTTCTTTTTGATATTTTGGGAATGTTTTTCCATGTAGTGAATCTGTTATTCGATGTGTTTGTATGGCCTAATAGCAATAAGGCCTCCAAAAATTTTGGGTGGATACTTCCAGGGGTTTTAAAATTCAAAATAAAATAGCTAAACCGTCCTTGGTATGACATTCTTAAACCATTCTATACAGCTTAGTAGAACGGACTTAGACAGGTCTTAGACTATAAGAGGCTAAATGATCACATCCTGGAGATGTGTATGTCAGAACAGGGGTTTGTAGAGATGCAGAGGTGGCAAAACACTCCCCTACATCTAACAGTTGTACAGAACAGAAACAGAATATAAGATAACAGTTCAATGCAAATCCAAAATTATAACAGTATTCACCTCAATTAAAAGCAGTAAAAGAACACGTGGGAAAAGCAGAGAGGCTGTACTGGTGCCTAGTTACGATGATGTCCAGACCAGAGAGGCTGTACTGGTGCCTAGTTACGATGATGTCCAGACCAGAGAGGCTGTACTGGTGCCTAGTTACAATGATGTCCAGACCAGAGAGGCTGTACTGGTGCCTAGTTACAATGATGTCCAGACCAGAGAGGCTGTACTGGTGCCTAGTTACAATGATGTCCAGACCAGAGAGGCTGTACTGGTGCCTAGTTACAATGATGTCCAGACCAGAGAGGCTGTACTGGTGCCTAGTTACAATGATGTCCAGACCAGAGAGGCTGTACTGGTGCCTAGTTACAATGATGTCCAGACCAGAGAGGCTGTACTGGTGCCTAGTTACAATGATGTCCAGACCAGGGTTAGAAGTTGGATACCGATGCTTCAGTCTTTATTGAAAGAGACAATATAATATATACTATTGGATCCCACAGTGAGGAGCTATTACTAGTCTTTGTTATGTTTATTTAGCTGCAGGATCAATGTGAACGTCAAATAAAATGAAAGTCAAAAATGTAACTGTTGTGGGAAATATGCCTGGGAAAAAACCTGGTTGAAATACTGAAATGAAAAATACAATAGAATACCACACTGCCCTCTCAGCAAAGACATGGGAGCCTTGGCCATTTATTCACATGTCAACCCCCTGGCAGAGCAAAGCACACAACTTTACAGTGGTCTCAGCACCTCTCCTCTTTTTTTCTACCCTCCTCTCCTCTGTTATGCCCCTGTCTTCTCTCCTCTGTTATGCCCCTGTCTTCTCTCCTCTGTTATGCCCCTGTCTTCTCTCCTCTCCTCTGTCATGCCCCTGTCTTCTCTCCTGTCCTCTGTTATGCCCCTGTCTTGTCTCCTCTCCTCTGTTATGCCCCTGTCTTCTCTGCTCTCCTCTGTTATGCCCCTGTCTTCTCTCCTCTCCTCTGTTATGCCCCTGTCTTCTCTGCTCTCCTCTGTTATGCCCCTGTCTTCTCTCCTCTGTTATGCCCCTGTCTTCTCTCCTCTCCTCTGTTATGCCCATGTCTTCTCTCCTGTCCTCTGTTATGCCCCTGTCTTCTCTCCTCTCCTCTGTTATGCCCCTGTCTTCTCTGCTCTCCTCTGTTATGCCCCTGTCTTCTCTCCTCTGTTATGCCCCTGTCTTCTCTCCTCTCCTCTGTTATGCCCATGTCTTCTCTCCTGTCCTCTGTTATGCCCCTGTCTTCTCTCCTCTCCTCTGTTATGCCCCTGTCATCTCTCCTCTCCTCTGTTATGCCCCTGTCTTCTCTGCTCTCCTCTGTTATGCCCCTGTCTTCTCTGCTCTCCTCTGTTATGCTCCTGTCTTCTCTCCTGTCCTCTGTTATGCCCCTGTCTTCTCTCCTCTCCTCTGTTATGCCCCTGTCATCTCTCCTCTCCTCTGTTATGCCCCTGTCATCTCTCCTCTCCTCTGTTATGCCCCTGTCTTCTCTCCTCTCCTCTGTTATGCCCCTGTCTTCTCTCCTCTCCTCTCCTCTGTTATGCCCCTGTCATCTCTCCTCTCCTCTCCTCTGTTATGCCCCTGTCTTCTCTGCTCTCCTCTGTTATGCCCCTGTCTTCTCTGCTCTCCTCTGTTATGCCCCTGTCTTCTCTCCTCTCCTCTGTTATGCCCCTGTCTTCTCTGCTCTCCTCTGTTATGCCCCCTGTCTTCTCTCCTCTCCTCTGTTATGCCCCCTGTATTCTCTGCTCTCCTCTGTTATGCCCCTGTCTTCTCTGCTCTCCTCTGTTATGCCCCTGTCTTCTCTGCTCTCCTCTGTTATGCCCCTGTCTTCTCTCCTCTCCTCTGTTATGCCCCTGTCTTCTCTGCTCTCCTCTGTTATGCTCCTGTCTTCTCTGCTCTCCTCTGTTATGCTCCTGTCTTCTCTGCTCTCCTCTGTTATGCCCCCTGTCTTCTCTCCTCTCCTCTGTTATGCCCCTGTCTTCTCTCCTCTCCTCTGTTATGCCCCTGTCTTCTCTCCTCTCCTCTGTTATGCCCCTGTCTTCTCTGCTCTCCTCTGTTATGCCCCCTGTCTTCTCTCCTCTCCTCTGTTATGCCCCCTGTATTCTCTGCTCTCCTCTGTTATGCCCCTGTCTTCTCTGCTCTCCTCTGTTATGCCCCTGTCTTCTCTGCTCTCCTCTGTTATGCCCCTGTCTTCTCTCCTCTCCTCTGTTATGCCCCTGTCTTCTCTGCTCTCCTCTGTTATGCTCCTGTCTTCTCTGCTCTCCTCTGTTATGCTCCTGTCTTCTCTGCTCTCCTCTGTTATGCCCCCTGTCTTCTCTCCTCTCCTCTGTTATGCCCCTGTCTTCTCTCCTCTCCTCTGTTATGCCCCTGTCTTCTCTCCTCTCCTCTGTTATGCCCCTGTCTTCTCTCCTCTCCTCTGTTATGCCCCTGTCTTCTCTCCTCTTCTCTGTTATGCCCCTGTCTTCTCTGCTCTCTCCCCTGTCATGCCCCTCTCCTCTTTCCCTAGACTCAACACCTCACCAGAGGTTCTGAACAACATGTGTGTGTCAGGAAGTTCCCATGCAATCCTGCATATGGCAACATTTAAGCGCTTTTTTTTTCCAGGCCAGGTTTTAACTTAATTTGCTGCTCCGCTATTGGGAGAGCCCAGAGTACTGTAAGAGTACAGAACAGAAGTGTACAATTTGGGCTATAGACAGGCATATAGACAGGCCCACAGACAGGCCTACTGACAGGGCTATACACAGGCCTATAGACAGACCTATAGACAGGCCTACAGACAGGGCTATAGACAGGCCTATAGACAGGCCTATAGACTGTGGTTCTTCAGGTAAGAGCCTTGGAGTGTAGACTGTGGTTCTTGGTGTGAGAGCCTTGGAGAGTAGACTGTGGTTCTTGGAGTGAGAGCCTTGGAGAGTAGACTGTGGTTCTTCAGGTAAGAGCCTTGGAGTGTAGACTGTGGTTCTTCAGGTAAGAGCCTTGGAGAGTAGACTGTGGTTCTTGGCGTGAGAGCCTTGGAGAGTAGACTGTGGTTCTTGGAGTGAGAGCCTTGGAGAGTGGACTGTGGTTCTTGGCGTGAGAGCCTTGGAGAGTAGACTGTGGTTCTTGGAGTGAGAGCCTTGGAGAATAGACTGTAATTACAAGTGCCTCTCTCTAGCCAGCTGGAAAGAGAGATAATATCAAACACCGGGGAAACTACTTTATTATCCTTTTACACTGTGTCTGTCTACGTTAGAGCCTCGTGTTCTATAAGTCTATCAGTCTGTATAGATTGGCCTAACCTGGTTTCCAAGAGACATAACCCATGGGGTCAGTTAAACTTCCTGACCTCCACAGAGGTGTGATCAGTCAGAACTATGATTAACGAGCAGGTTCAACCAGGCAATTCTGTGTATCTGATTTACTAACAGAGAGAGATGGAGATGTGAATGAGAAATCTACGGGCCCAGTTATACATCTGGAGAGCAGGGAGAGAATACACCCAGGGATGAAGAGTGTATAGTCCACCCTGAGAATGTGGTATAGTCTGAAGAGATCAGTTTATAAGTTCCTAGCTAGAACATAGCGTTCTGAGACCCATGTTTCTTAGAGCCTGGTGAGAGCATGGTTGTCCTGTGGTTATTTTTCATACTACCTTCCCACAACTTCCTGGGAATGGTGCAGTACAGTCGCTTGGCTTTGGAACATTTTCAGCTTATTTAAGGAACTTGACGGAAAAAACATTATTTTCTTCGTATTTCATTACTTTAACAGAACGTTTCCTTAAAGTTCAGACGTGGTTAAATGTTATTAAAATACTAATTTGGTCATGTTCGAGGAATGTTCTCCAACTGGTTTGACATTGGGAACGTTCTCAGAAAACACCAAGAAACAATGTACTTCAGAGTAACTTTTCCTACAGGTTTCGTCATGGTTCTATTTAAAGTCATGTTCTCAAATTGTTCCAAGAACATTAGAAACAACATTCTGCTGTGGGAATTTCAATACTTCAGCATAACGTTTTCTACCGGTTTCGTCATGGTTCTATTTAAAGTCATGTTCTCAAATTGTTCCAAGAACATTAGAAACAACATTCTGCTGTGGGAATTTCAATACTTCAGCATAACGTTTTCTACCGGTTTCGTCCTGGTTCTATTTAAAGTCATGTTCTCAAATTGTTCCAAGAACATTAGAAACAACATTCTGCTGTGGGAATTTCAATACTTCAGCATAACGTTTTCTACCGGTTTCATCATGGTTCTATTTAAAGTCATGTTCTCAAATTGTTCCAAGAACATTAGAAACAACATTCTGCTGTGGGAATTTAAATACTTCAGCATAACGTTTCCTACAGGTTTCGTCCTGGTTCTATTTAAAGTCATGTTCTCAAATTGTTCCAAGAACATTAGAAACAACATTCTGCTGTGGGAATTTCAATACTTCAGCATAACGTTTCCTACAGGTTTCGTCCTGGTTCTATTTAAAGTCATGTTCTCAAATTGTTCAGAGAAAGTAAGAAAACTTTCCTTTAAAAAAGCAGAGGAAAACTTTTGTAACATTCAGAGAACATTCTAAGAATATTATTTAAAAACATATACATTCCATTCTCAGCATCAACAAAATTCTCTATATCCTCTATCTTGTTAAGTGTGTTCAGGTGTGTTAGCGTTCCCACTAATTGGCCACACCTGATCTGAATGAGTACTTCTTTCATTTGAAATGGGGTCTGTTTGAATAAAATAAAAAGAACAGCTTTGTATGCGTAAAAACACATACCATGCTAACTCGATCCTGGGGGCGCAATGGACTAATTCCACGTATAGTGAATAGAAAATGATAGGTTCAAATCGCACTGATGCTGTCTATCCACATTATCTGCAGTGAGCACAGATCGGCTTACTGTGACAATGTGAGCCGCTGTGGAGAATAACCTCTCGCTAGGGACAGAGGTCCCAAGCACAGCCAGGTAGCTGTGACAATGTGAGCCGCTGTGGAGAATACCCTCTCACTAGGAACAGAGGTCCCAAGCACAGCCAGGTAGCTGTGACAATGTGAGCCGCTGTGGAGAATACCCTCTCGCTGGGGACAGAGGTCCCAAGCACAACCAGGTAGCTGTGACAATGTGAGCCGCTGTGGAGAATACCCTCTCGCTGGGGACAGAGGTCCCAAGCACAGCCAGGTAGCTGTGACAATGTGAGCCGCTGTGGAGAATACCCTCTCACTAGGAACAGAGCTCCCAAGCACAACCAGGTAGCTGTGACAATGTGAGCCGCTGTGGAGAATACCCTCTCGCTAGGGACAGGGGTCATGAGGGTATATTAACTCGTTGGTCTTCCACCATGGAAGTGGATCAGTATCCAGGGGAATACAGTCCACTTCCCTGTATGAGGTCACCTCCTCCTTGACCTTTGACTTGGTTCCCTGCTCCTGGGTCGTGAACAACTCCCCAAAAAGCTCAGCCATGGCAGACTTATTTTCTGGAAGAGAACGTCTGTCCTCTGCCGTCTCTGGAGAGGGGTTAGCTCCTGTGTTGTCTGTGGCTTGACCCTGCACAATTAAATAAGATGAAAATGAAGTGGCTTTAAAGTGTCTTTGAAAATATGATTTATTGTTAGAAATATATATCAGACACTATTATGACAATTACAATTATTACTGTATAATTAATTGTTAAATCACAAATTAATAAAATAATACATGTCACACGAACAAAATAAAAGCAATACCTGTTGTATATTGGTCACCATCTCTGCTGTGAGTTCAGTGTAGACTCTCAGACGAGCAGCAGCATCCAGGTGCAGCAGGGACTTGAACCGGGGGTCCGAAGCGGTGCTCTAGTATAAGAAGTCTTGGACACCAGGGTTAGCATATCTAGGCTCCAGGTTAACTCTGATAGCAGTCTTGACATCCCTTACTACGGATTCATCTTCATCAGATGCCACCATTGATTTCAGGATCATTGTTTTCATAGGCAGGACCATGGAAACTGATGAAATGCTCTCAGTGCAGATCAGTGTTGTGACTGTTTTGAGAGGTTTCCACACTTTGATAACTTCCTCTGCTAGTGTCATTTTCAGACAAACTCACAATATCTTTAACATTCTTCCTCACAGCTAGATCAGTCAGTGTAGAATACACCACAACATTCTGCTCAAGGTATCTCTCAACTATTTCATGGCTTGAATTCCATCTAGTAGGGACATCTTGAATTAGTTTGTGGTTTGGCAGCTCCAGCATCTCCTGTTTTGTCTTGGAAACATGTGCAGCAGTTGTGCTTTTATAAAAGAAGGATACCACCTTCCTGATCTTTGCTAGGAGGCGAGAGATTGGATTCACTGACATTGCTTTTTGAGATGCTAGATTGGTAACGTGAGCAAAGCATCCTATCTGTGGCCCCAATCCAGCTAGTGCAACTGCATTTACAATATATCCAGCGTTATCAGTGGTCACAGTAATCGTTACATTATCCCTCTCCAACTTCCACACTGCAACTACTTCCCTTAGCTCCTCCCCCAAGTTTACACTGGTGTGACTCCTGTCAAATGGACGTGTTTGAAGGACATGGCTTTTAATCTCCCACTCTGCCGTAATGGAATGAGCCGTTACAGTAAGGTAGTAGCTCTGTAGGTAGTAGCTCTGTAGGTAGTAGCTCTGTAGGTAGTAGCTCTAGACGTCCAACTGTCTGTTGTTAGAGCAACAGACCGCATTTCTGACAACTCGCTCTCAAGTTGTTATTTTGTTTTTTTTGTATAAGGCAGGAATTAACGTCTGGGCAAAATGTGTACGGGAAAGAATAGTGAGGCGCGGCTCGACCACTTTAAACATCTGCCGCTATGAATTTTACTGGTACGACGGTATCTGCGCTCTGTTCTCGCTGGAGTAAAATAACTAATGAGTGGAACTGCAGACAACTATAAATCATTTTTGAGATAGGGGGCAGCATTTTCACTTTTGGATGAATAGCGTGCCCAGAGTGAACTGCCTCCTACTCTGTCCCAGATGCTAATATATGCATATTATTATTAGTATTGGATAGAAAACACTCAGTTTCTAAAACTGTTTGAATGATGTCTGAGTATAACAGAACTCATATGGCAGGCAAAAATCAGAGAAAAATCCAACCAGGAAGTGGGAAATCTGAGGTTTGTAGTTTTTCAAAGCATGGCCTACCGAATTCACAGTGTCTATGGAGTAAAGTTGCACTTCCTACGGCTTCCACTAGATGTCAAACCGTCTTTAGAAACTTGTTTGAGAATTCTACTATAAAAGAGGGGCTCATGAGACCTGTTTGAGTCAGTGGTCTGGCAGACTGCCTTGGTCTCATGACACGCGGTCACAAGAGAGTTAGCTCTCGTTCCAGTGCTTTTCTTCAGACAGGAATTCTCCGGTTGGAACCTTATTGATGATTTATGTTAAAAACATGCTAAAGATTCCATACATTGTTTGACTTGTTTCTACGACCTGTAACAAACAGAACTTTGAGTTTTTGTCTGGACGAAGTGCTCGCACTTCATGAAGATGGATTTCTGGGCTGAACACGCTAACAACAAGTGGCTATTTGGACATAAATGATGGACATTATGGAACTTTATGGAACAAATGAAGATCATCAAAGGTAAGTGAATATTTAAGGTGTTATTTCTAACTTCTGTTGACTCCAAAATGGCAGATATTTCTCTGGCTGTTTTGGGCTCTGAGCGCCGTTTTCAGATTATGCTTTTTCCGTAAAGTTTTTTTGAAATCTGACTCAGCGGTTGCATTAAGGAGAAGTCTATCTTTAATTCTGTGAATAACACTTGTATCTTTTATCAATGTTTATTATGAGTATTTCTGCAAAATCACCGGATGTTTTGGAATCAAAACATTACTGCACGTAACGTGCCAATGTAAACTGAGATGTTTGGATATAAATATGCATATTATCGAACAAAACATACATGTATTGTGTAACATCATGTCCTATGAGTGTCATCTGATGAAGATCATCAAAGGTTAGTGATTCATTTTATCTATATTTCTGCTTTTTGTGACTCCTATTGTCACGCCCTGACCTGAGTATTCTTTGTTTTCTTTATATATTTTGGTTAGGTCAGGGTGTGACATGGGTGATGTATGTGTTTTTGTACTGTCTAGGGGTTTTGTAGGTTCATGGGGTAGTTTACCATCTAGGTGTTTGTGTATGTCTATGGTTGCCTAGATTGGTTTTCAATTAGAGGCAGCTGTTTATCGTTGTCTCTGATTGGGAACCATATTTAGGCAGCCATCTTCTTTGGGTATTTCGTGGGTTATTGTCTATGTGATGTTGCATGTTAGCGCTCTGTTGCTATAGCGGTCACGGTCGTCTGGTTAGTTTGTTTTAGTGTTTTTTCCGTCTTTCATTAAAGCATGCATTCACACCACCCTGCGCTTTGGTCTCCTCAATACGACGATCGTGACTCCTATCTTTGGCTGGAAAAATGGCTGTGTTTTTTTTACTTGGCGGTGATCTAACATAATCATATGTTGTGCTTTCACTGTAAAGAATGTTTGAAATTGGACATGATGGGTAGATTAACAAGACGTTGATCTTTCATTTGCTGTATTGGACTTGTTCATGTGTGAAAGTTACATATTTCTAAAAAATATTTTTGAATTTCGTGCGCTGCCTTTTCAGAGGAATGTTGTCAAGGGGTTCCGCTAGTGGAAGGGGTTCCGCTAGTGGAACACCTGCCCTAGAAAGGATAAACAACGTATTTTTCCCACGTTAATTTATACGCCATTGGATTATGCAATAATATTATTTTTACAATATACAGTTGAAGTCGGAAGTTTACATACACTTAGGTTGGAGTCATTAAAACTCGTTTTTCAACCACTCCACAAATTTCTTGTTAACAAACTATAGTTTTGGCAAGTCGGTTAGGACATCTACTTTGTGCATGATATAATACATTTTTCCAACAATTGTTTACATACAGATTCTTTTACTTACAATTCACTGTATCACAATTCCAGTGGGTCAGAAGTTTCCATTCAGTAAGTTGACTTTATATATATATATATATATATATATTTTTTTTTTTTTTTCCCCCTAGCTATAATACAGTGCCTTGCGAAAGTATTCGGCCCCCTTGAACTTTGCGACCTTTTGCCACATTTCAGGCTTCAAACATAAAGATATAAAACTGTATTTTTTTGTGAAGAATCAACAACAAGTGGGACACAATCATGAAGTGGAACGACATTTATTGGATATTTCAAACTTTTTTAACAAATCAAAAACTGAAAAATTGGGCGTGCAAAATTATTCAGCCCCCTTAAGTTAATACTTTGTAGCGCCACCTTTTGCTGCGGTTACAGCTGTAAGTCGCTTGGGGTATGTCTCTATCAGTTTTGCACATCGAGAGACATTTTTTCCCATTCCTCCTTGCAAAACAGCTCGAGCTCAGTGAGGTTGGATGGAGAGCATTTGTGAACAGCAGTTTTCAGTTCTTTCCACAGATTCTCGATTGGATTCAGGTCTGGACTTTGACTTGGCCATTCTAACACCTGAATACACATACCGTTTCACCCCTAGTTGGAATGTTTCTAATTAGGAGAGGGGTTAACAATGTGCAGTCCGTTTTAATTAGGGGCGGGTCTGCTATCAGACACACTGCACCTTCACAAAAAACATGGCAAAAGTGTAAATGTGCACTGTCCCTGTAATAAAAAATAAAAAAAACTTAAACCTGCAGTAAATAGTAACACACAGCAACATAACCATTTAATCAACCAGAAAACATGAGCAAGATCTTTTCAACAGCCCTCTGTGTCTTTAAATGCTGGAGAGAGAGAGCGCGATAGAGATAGAGAGAGAGAGAGAGATGAAAAGGGAGGGTGAGAGCAATAAAATAATGAAAAGAGAGGCATACCAGGTGCTATAAACAGGGAGAAAAGAGGAGGAGAGCCGAGGGAGGCCCATATCAGTTTAACAGACAAACCACCCAGGAAGCAGGTTAATATACTAAGCTGAGGTCACATCCCAAACATCTTCACATGTGCTGGGCCAAAAACACATTTTACATTTCCTGCAGGGTGAACAGGGTGATCAAATTAAGATCCTATATCCTACAAAGATATAAACGCATGCAACAATTTCAAGGTACAGTTCATTTAAGGAAATCAGTCAATTTCAATAAATTCGTTAGGCCCTAATCTATAGATTTCAATTGACTGGGCAGGGGTGCAGCCATGGATGGGAGTTGGAGGGCATAGGCCCACCTACTTGGCAGCCAGGCCCACCCACTGGGGAGCCAGGCCCAGCCAATCAGAATTAGGTTTTGCCCACAAAAGGGCTTTTTTACAGACAGAAATTCTCCTCAGTTTCATCAGCTGTCCAGCTGGCTGGTCTCAGACGATCCCGCAGGTGGAGAAGCCAGATGTGGAGGTCCTGGGCTGGCGTGGTTAAACGTGTCTGTGGTTGTGAGGCCAGTTGGACGTACTGCCAAATTCTCTAAATCAACGTTGGAGGCAGCTTATGGTAGAGAAATGAACATTCAATTCTCTGGCAACAACTCTGGAGGCATTCCTGCTGTCAGCATGCAAATCGCATGCTCCCTCAAAACTTAAGACATCTGTGGCATTGTGTTGTGTGACAAAACTACACATTTTAAAGTGGCTTTTTATTGTCCCCAGCACAAGGTGCACCTGTGTAATGATCATTCTGTTTAATCAGCTTCTTGCCACACCTGTCTGGTGGATGAATTATCTTGGCGAAGGAGACATGCTCACTAACAGGGATGTAAACAAAATTGTGCCCAAAATCTGAGAGAAATAAGCTTTTTGTGAGTACAGAACATTTCCGGGATATTTTATTTCAGCTCATGAAACTTGGGACCAACACTTTACATGTTGCATAATTTTTTTGATCAGTGTATATCAGAGTTCTGGAAATTATTATTTTCTGTCTAGTGCCTGGACCATTTAGAAATGCTCATCTCTGTAATATATATCAGAAACAACAGACTGTTAAATTATTTTACTAGCTAAGTCAGTTAGGAACAAATTCTTATTTTCAATGACAGCCTAGGGTTATCTGCCTTGTTCAGAACAACATATCTTTCTTTACCTTGTCGGCTCGGGAATTCGATCTTGCAACCTTTCAGTTACTAGTCCAACGCTCTAACCACTAGGCTATCTGCCGCCTCACTGTTCATGCTGTCTACCCTGAGCAGTCACAAAAACTGTCTGTTCTCGCCTTCACAGCAGGAAATAGACTTCCCAAGGACACCTGCAGCAATGGGAGCACACTCTGTAAATGTTATTAACAGTGCATTCGGAAAGTATTCATACACCTTGACTTTTTACACATGTTGTTACGTTACAGCCTTATTCATTACCCATAATGACAAAGCTAAAACTTTTAGCAAATTTATTAGAAATAAAAACGGAAAATATTACATTTACATACTCAGTACTTTGTTGAAGCACCTTTGGCAGCAATTACAGCCTTGATTCTTCTTGGGTATGATGCTACAAACTTGGCACACCTGTATTTGGAGGGTTTCTCCCATTCTTCTCTGCAGATCCTCTCAAGCTCTGTCAGGTTGGATGGGGAGTGTTGCTGCACAGCTAATTTTAGGTCTCCCCAGAGATGGGTTCAAGTCCAGGCTCTGGCTGGGCCACTTAAGGACATTCAAAGACTTGTCCCGAAGTCACTCCTGCGTTGTCTTGGCTGTGTGTTTAGGGTCTATGTCTTGTTGGAAGGTAAACCAGTCTGACAAACTGAGCACTCTGGAGCAGGTTTTCATCAAGGATCTCTGCTCCGTTCATCATGCTTCACCATAGGGATGGTGCCAGGTTTCCGAAAGATGTGACGATTGCCATTCAGGCCAAAGAGTTCAATCTTGGTTTCATCAGACCAGAGAATATTGTTTTTAAGGTGCCTTTTGGCAAAGTCCAAGCAGGCTGTCATGTGCCTTTTACTGAGGAGTGGCTTCCTTCTGGCCATAAAGGCCTGATTGGTGGAATGCTGCAGAGATGGTTGTCCTTCTGGAAGGTTCTCCCATCTCCACAGAGGAACTCTAGAGCTCTGTCAGAGTTACCATCAGTCACCTCCCAGACCAAGGGCCTTCTCCCCCGATTGCTCAGTTTGGCCGGGTGGCCAGATCTAGGAAAAGTCTTCCAAAACCTTCCATTTATGATGGAGGCCACTGTGTTCTTGGGGACCTTCAATGCTGCAGAAATGTTTTTGTACCCTTCCCAAGATCTTTGCATCGACACAATATTGTCTCGGAGCTCTACAGACAATTCCTTTGACCTCGTGGCTTGATTTTTGCTCTGACATGCACTGTCAACTGTGGGACCTTATATAGACAGGTCTGTGCCTTTTTAAATCATATCCAATCAATTTAATTTACAACAGATGGACTCCAATCAAGTTGTAGAAACATCTCAAGGATGATCAATGGAAACAGGATGCACCTGAGCTCAATTTCGAGTCTCATAGCAAAGGTTCTGAATACCAATGTAAATAAAGTATTTCAAAATGTGTATAAATTTGCAAAAAAACAAATCTAAAAACCTTTTTTGTCTTTGTTATTATGTGTTATTGTGTGTAGATTGCTGAAGATTATTATATATTTATTAATACGCCTGTAATGTAACAACACGTGGAAAAGTCAAAGGGGTCTGAATACTTTCCGAAGGCTCTGTATGTGGAGTATATCATTCCAAACAATATGTTTTAAAATGAGCAAAATCAGAAAGTATCATTTTCAGATATTCATATTTCTATGTTTTAATGTTGAATAAATTAATGTGAAGAAAAAAAATTCAGGATGAAGACATACACAATATAAGTAGTATAATGACACCAAGATGTTGTCTGTATCATGTACAGTTCATAGGTCATAGTTCATAGGGTCTTACAGGAGGCATGTAAATATCTAAAAAGGGGCTAAAATTGACACTTTCATCATGATTTAAAAAAAAAATGGTTTGTGATACAAATGTAAAAAGTATGTTGATCGTCTTGCTTCCCATTTAAGTTTGTATGTGACAATTGCCAGAACAATCTGAGCTACCAAAAATATGTTCCATTGTGATTGTGGGGGGAGCATCCTTCCCAGAAAATGTACAGAGACCAGAGCGGTGTGGAAAATAATTGTCTGCTTCCTGATTATTTTCTAATGTCCATCAAGCAGGTAGCTCTGTGATATTGCAGCTGGAGGATACATGAAGACTAGATCCAGAAGGAGCTGAAGGGAGATAAATTAATGGAACGGTGTCATTGACTTTTGTAGGATGGGTTGGTGTCTGAGTATCTGAGCATTGAATCGTTAGTGTGGTTGGTACTGTTGTCTAGCTTTAGAATTAACTTTGAGGTGAGGTAGAAGCAGAATAAGTGTTTAAAAAAGATTTTTTAAAGTGTATAATTCATTGTAAAATTGTGTTGAAAGCCACTGCCAAGACCTCCCAATGGCAGGTCTACACAGTAAATGTTTCATGCTTTGCACCAGGTACAGACACCAGTAATGGTCCCAGGTTGAAAAAATCTGAATTATTCTTAATGATGTATTATTTATATCCTCTAGCTTTGGAGCATTGAATAGAGACATCTCCCTAATGAACACCACCCATCCCTGCAGCAGATAAATGTAGTAAGATGTTCTCCACATCTTCTTTAGGCATCCACCAGTTGTTGATAAATCATTTTTATGAACTTGGCGCCGCAGTAGCATTGTATCGCTGACTCTGTTTGGATCAAAGAGTCTTGGATGTCATAATCTCTGGCAAACCCCTTCAAAAAGTAACCACTCCTTCAGTCCTGGTTCTGGTGACCCACAGGGTGTGCAGGCTTTTTTTCCCATCCCAGCACTAAAACCCCTTATTCAACGAATCAACTTGTCATCTAGCCAATGATTAGTTGTGCATAAAGCTTGCCCTGAGCATAGTCCTGTACCCCTGATCCTGCGTGGTACAATCCCAACCGCAGAAGGCAGTGATGAGAGCCAGGACTGGACTATGCCATTGCAGACCGTGCCAGAGGGGGGACGGGGGTAGCAGCCTTTTGTGTATCTACAGCTCAGGTTGTGCAGATCTGTCACCAGCCCAGCACTGCACACATTGTGTGACACATTGTGTGATGGGGGGGGGGGGTGGAGAAACGCTGGAGAAAAAACGCTGGAGAAAGAACGCTGGAGAAAGAACGCTGGAGAAAGAACGCTGGAGAAAGAACGCTGGAGAAAGAACGCGAGGTGTCACAGAGGACTGAGATGAGCCTACAGTAGCTACCCAAAGCCACACTGAAGACCGGACTAAGAGTAACTAACCAGAGTGGCAATACCTCCAATGGACTTTCCCTTGCTATACATTGAGAATATAAAGGAAGGATTTGTCCTGCGCTGCTTGACGATGATAAGGAGAGCAGAGTGTGAGACTAACCGGCAGTGGGTTGAAGTGCTGGTCTACGAGGTGTGTGTATCCATAGTCGAAGAACGAGTATCTCAGGACCACGTCAATCCCATGCATCGCTGCCATACCCAGAGTGTTCAGCCACCTGAAACACACACACACACACACACACACACACACACACACACACACACACACACACACACACACACACACACACACACACACACACACACACACACACGCACACACACACACACACACACACACACACACACACACACACACACCCCAGTGGCGGTCAGTGGTGTTTATGATGAGGGAGTACCATTTTTATTTTTCATGAGCTTTGTCTTATTTCTATTACAGCATGTTGGATGACTGTCATTCTTATTCCATTCACCAGTTCAATGTAACAGTGATAGGTTTAGGCTGCTACATGATACTCTAATGTTCCCTATACCCATCATGAGGTTGCTACAACCTAGCCTATGAATGAAAGTTTACAATGTAACCTTACGTGCACACAGGTCGAGAGAAACATTTGAGATGACAGACAGTAACACATGGACAGACAGTAACACATGGACAGACAGTGACATTTTCAATATCGCCTTGCACACTCTTGCCTGCATCTAGCTTATTTAGGGTGTAATCAATAGTCCAACAGTTGCAAATAAGAGTTCCTATTGGACAAATTCAGGTATTTTTATACCGGTTTTGTTTGTTCACGTTTAATTAAGAAACTTTTTCAACAGAATCAGCGGAATGAATACACCTCTGATCACGCATAAACACAGTTCACTTTAATAGCAGCCACGTTGTATTCCTTCTTGCATATATGCACTCTCTTCCTCACACCTTTTGAACTTCAATGAACAACACATCAGCTGTACGTGACCAGGCAAAAATGCTTTCAGTACTTGATTCATTCTCTGATCCTTTGATTGGGTGGACAACATGTCAGTTCATGCTGCAAGGAGGTCTGATATGTTGGAGGACAGCCTCTGGAAAATGTCATAATTACTATGTAAGTCTATGGAAGGGGGTGAGAATCAAGAGCCTCCTAGGTTTTGTATTGAAGTCAATGTACCAAGAGGAGGACAGACACTAGCTGTCCTCCAGCTACACCAAAACAGTGTGTTTTAATCAATTATTTGGTGACATGTGAATATATTTAGAATAGTTTTATCTAAAAATAATTACTTTTTCAATATTTTACAATGTTTATTTTTATGAAATTCACTGGTTCTCCCCTTCCTCCTCTGAAGATGCCTCCACTGACACACACACAAACACACAAACATACAAACACACAAAAGTGAGAATAATGCCAGAGTGAGATGATACTTTGATTGATGTATAGAGTTTTTGATTGATTCATTTATAGATAGATTGATTGTACTTACAGAAAGCCAGCAGCGTAGGTATCAGAGAGGTTGTTGGTTCCTCCAGCCCACGCCGGACCCACTCCACCCAACCACACCTTCTTACCAGGAGCATGGCTATTCACTACCTGAGAGACACAGAGATAGTGAGAAAGAGAGAGTGTGTGAGAGAGGGGGAGAGAGAGAGAGAGAGAGAGAGAGAGAGAGAGAGAGAGAGAGAGAGAGAGAGAGAAGAGAGAGAGAGAGGAAAGAGAGAGAGAGGAAAGAGAGCGAGAGAGGAAAGAGAGCGAGAGAGGGGGAGATGGAGAAAAGAGAGAGAGAGTGATGGGGAGAAACAACAGAAAAACAGGGATGAGATCAAAGAAAGAGAGAGAAAAAAATTTGGAATGAGAATCTCCTTTGTTCAATGACAGCAACATGAGGTCAGAACATTTCATTTAGTAAAAAAAAAGAAAACGAATAGAACCTCTGAACTGAGCTGAACTGGACAGTCGATCTCATCCAACTAGTCCCATCCTGCTGGCCCGGAGCCAGATACAGCAGCTAACCCTGGTAAATGGATATCTGTCCCGAGGACCTGTTCTCTCTGCTCTAGCATGTCTGCAAACCATTACTACTGGCAGCAAATGGACACACACGCACACACACACACAAGCACGTACACCACAAGCCTGCTCACACACGTTTACATACATGCTCACACACATATAGCATATACATACTCTATATAACATATACATACTCTCTATAACATATACATACTCTCTATAACATATACATACTCTATATAACATATACATACTCTATATAACATATACATATATACATACTCTATATAACATATACATACTCTATATAACATATACATACTCTCTATAACATATACATACTCTCTATAACATATACATACTCTCTATAACATATACATACTCTCTATAACATATACATACTCTATATAACATATACATACTCTATATAACATATACATACTCTGTATAACATATACATACTCTATATAACATATACATATATACATACTCTATATAACATATACATACTCTATATACCATATACATACTCTATATAACATATACATATATACATACTCTATATAACATATACATACTCTATATAACATATACATACTCTATATAACATATACATACTCTATATACCATATACATACTCTATATAACATATACATATATACATACTTTATATAACATATACATACTCTATATACCATATACATATATACATACTCTATATAACATATACATACTCTATATAACATATACACATAGACATACTTTATATAACATATACATACTCTATATAACATATACATACTCTATATAGCATATACATACTCTATATAACATATACATATATACATACTCTATATAGCATATACATATATACATACTCTATATAGCATATACATACTCTATATAACATATACATATATACATACTTTATATAACATATACATACTCTATATAACATATACATATATACATACTCTATATAACATATACATACTCTATATAACATATACATATATACATACTCTATATAACATATACATATATACATACTCTATATAACATATACATATATACATACTCTCTATAACATATACATACTCCATATAACATATACATACTCTATGTAACATATACATATATACATACTCTATATAACATATACATATATACATACTCTATATAACATATACATACTCTATATAACATATAAATACTCTATATAGCATATACATACTCTATATAACATATACATATATACATACTTTATATAACATATACATACTCTATATAACATATACACATAGACATACTCTATATAGCATATACATATATACATACTCTATATAACATATACATATATACATACTTTATATAACATATACATACTCTATATAACATATACATATATACATACTCTATATAACATATACATATATACATACTCTATATAACATATACATATATACATACTTTATATAACATATACATACTCTATATACCATATACATACTCTATATAACATATACATATATACATACTCTATATAACATATACATATATACATACTCTATATAACATATACATATATACATACTTTATATAACATATACATACTCTATATACCATATACATACTCTATATAACATATACATATATACATACTTTATATAACATATACATACTCTATATAACATAGACATACTCTATATAGCATATACATACTCTATATAACATATACATATATACATACTTTATATAACATATACATACTCTATATAACATATACATATATACATACTCTATATAACATATACATACTCTATATAACATATACATACTCTATATAACATATACATACTCTATATAACATATACATATATACATACTTTATATAACATATACATACTCTATATAACATATACATATATACATACTTTATATAACATATACATACTCTATATAACATATACATATATACATACTTTATATAACATATACATACTCTATATAACATATACATATATACATACTCTATATAACATATACATACTCTATATAACATATACATACTCTATATAACATATACATACTCTATATAACATATACATATATACATACTTTATATAACATATACATACTCTATATAACATATACATATATACATACTTTATATAACATATACATACTCTATATAACATATACATATATACATACTCTATATAACATATACATACTCTATATAACATATACATATATACATACTCTATATAACATATACATACTCTATATAACATATACATATATACATACTCTATATAACATATACATATATACATACTCTATATAACATATACATACTCCATATAACATATACATACTCTATATAACATATACATACTCTATATAACATATACATACTCTATATAACATATACATATATACATACTTTATATAACATATACATACTCTATATAACATATACATACTCTATATAACATATACATATATACATACTCTATATAACATATACATATATACATACTTTATATAACATATACATACTCTATATAACATATACATATATACATACTCTATATAACATATACATACTCTATATAACATATACATACTCTATATAACATATACATATATACATACTCTATATAACATATACATATATACATACTCTATATAACATATACATATATACATACTCTCTATAACATATACATACTCTATATAACATATACATATATACATACTTTATATAACATATACATACTCTATATAACATATACATATATACATACTCTATATAACATATACATATCCATACTCTCTATAACATATACATACTCTACATAACATATACTATAACATACATTCTAGTTTGTTTCTATTTTTCGTGTTTTTTTATTTGATCTGACCTAGTATTTATTCAGTCCTCTTCCTTATTCTATTCTGGATGATCTATTTCATTAACCTTTGATGCACGTACGCACACACTCACACACAATAGGGGGCACACATCATTCTTTGATTGATTTAATGGGCTTTAGGGGGTCCTTCCCTCTCTTTTACAATGGAGAAGAGTTGGGTATTTTCTACCAGCTCAGAGACTGTGACTAGATCTTCTCAGGGCTAGGCCCCTTTTTTCTCCACGTCCCGTCTGAATGACGTGCCCAAAGTAAACTGCCTGTTGCTCAGGCCCTGAAGCCAGGATATGCATATAATTGGTACCATTGGAAAGAAAACATTTTAAGTTTGTAGAAACGTTAAAATAATGTCAGATAATATAACACAATAGATATGGTAGGAGAAAATCCAAAGAAAAACCAACCAGATTTTTTGTTGTTGTTGAGAGACCATCCTCTTAGAAATGCAAGAGAAATGTCATATTGACAATTAGCTCCCTGGATGTAATTCCTATGGCTTCCACAGAGTGTCAGCAGTCTATGTTCAAGGTTTCACGCTTGAAACTTCAAAAACGAATAAGAAATATCAGTTTTAGTAGAGGGGCAATGTCTTGAAAATGTGTGTTTGCGCGCGCCATGAAGACATTGCGCACCTGCTAAAATCGGTTTCCAAATGAACATACTTCTTTCAGAAATAAATATTATAGTCTGATTACATTTTAGGGTATCTGAGGAGTAAATAGAAATGTATTTTGACTTGTTGAAACAAAGTTTAGGGGTAGATTTTCGGGTTTCCTTTCCCTGCATGTTGAACGAGTGGATTACTCAAATCGATGGTGCCCACTAAACAGACTTTTTGGGATATAAAGAAGGATTTTATCTAACAAATCAACACTACATGTTATAGCTGGGGTTGTTTGGATGAGAAATCAGAGGAAGATTTTCAAAAAGTACGTGAATATTTAATCGTTATACGTGAATGTATGAAACCTGTGCCGTTGGACACCTGGCCCTAAGAAGTTTTAATTAATTGTGAGCACGACCGTCCCACCCTACAGAGACAGACAGACAGACCGTCCCACCCTACAGAGACAGACAGACAGACAGACAGACAGACCGTCCCACGCTACAGAGACAGACAGACAGACCGTCCCACCCTACAGAGACAGACAGACAGACAGACCGTCCCACCCTACAGAGACAGACAGACAGACCGACCCACCCTACAGAGACAGACAGACAGACCGTCCCACCCTACAGAGACAGACAGACAGACCGTCCCACCCTACAGAGACAGACAGACAGACCGTCCCACCCTACAGAGACAGACAGACAGACCGTCCCACCCTACAGAGACAGACAGACAGACCGTCCCACCCTACAGAGACAGACAGACAGACCGTCCCACCCTACAGAGACAGACAGACAGACCGTCCCACCCTACAGAGACAGACAGACAGACCGTCCCACCCTACAGAGACAGACAGACAGACAGACCGTCCCACCCTACAGAGACAGACAGACAGACCGACCCACCCTACAGAGACAGACAGACAGACAGACCGTCCCACCCTACAGAGACAGACAGACAGACCGTCCCACCCTACAGAGACAGACAGACAGACAGACAGACAGCACGACCGTCCCACCCTACAGAGACAGACAGACAGACAGCACGACCGTCCCACCCTACAGAGACAGACAGACAGACAGACAACACGACCGTCCTACCCTACAGAGACAGACAGACAGATAGACAGACAGACCATCCCACCCTACAGAGACAGACAGACAGACCGTCCCACCCTACAGAGACAGACAGACAGGCAGACTGTCCCATCCTACAAAGACAGACAGACAGACAGACAGACAGACAGACAGACAGACAGACAGACAGACAGGTTCTTATGGACTTTTTTTTCTCTCTGAGGGAAGTTACTGCTCTAGAGCTGACAGTTGAGACCCATAGAACTGTGTCCTTACAGAGGTAAGGCCTATGGAGGGAGGTAGCAGACAACAGGGGAGCAGGGGAGAAGCAGGGCGGGTGATTGGCGGAGGCACGTGTAACAGAGGTGATTTGTTGAACCACTCCTACATGATGAGTGACATTGCCTGAGACCTTGTTTCAACCCTTGCCTTTCTCTCACCTTGAGTACTTTAGTGATCTGTTCGGTCAGGGTGTCCAGCAGGCGAGTCTTCAGAAAGTCCTCTACTTTGGTCACTCTGCTATCCGTGTAGTAACTACAGACACAACAAAAACAAACACAGAATACAGGTGACTTCTGATAAATGCGCAGGGCGTCTTTTGTGACATCATGGTTAGGTTGTATACATTATACTTTTTTTCATCTGATGCTAAACGCCCTCACTACATTACTACACTTTGCACATTAAACAGAGTTTACACTTATCAGAAAGTATATTCTCCTCATTCTCACAATTCTCACAATTATTTAATATTAACATTTAACATTTACTATGTTAGTAAGCTATGTAGATAGTTATTCCCACAAATTATATAGACTTTTTTAATGATTCCTAAGATCATTTATAATGTCCCCCAGCTGAATTAACAACGTTTTGCCTGATTTGCGTCTCAATCCACCACATCAGCCTTCAGATGTGGCCAGACTGTGTTTGTCAGAACATTAGACATCCTGAAAATCAGTCTCCTCACAAAATGTCTGAAGCCTTACAAGACTCATCTGAAGGTAGCTCTGTGCCAGTTTAAAAAACAAATGGAAGTATATGGAAGTAGTTTAGTGGGAATAAAAAAAGGGTTACATTTGGTAAATAAATAACATCATAATGTCCTGATCTTTCTTCTATCTCTCAGATAGAGGACAGACACTTCCTTTTGATGTATGTTTGATGTATGATGTATGTCTGTTATTCAGTGTGTTTCTATGGGCTAATAGCAATAAAGACAAAATACAATGTTTCATCAAATATATTTGTAATATATTTCTTGGATACCTAAACGGGTCCTAAAATTCTAAATCAAATAGCTAACGGATCCTTGGCTATTTGAGAAGGCCGTGTCTTTGTGAGACGCGGAGTAAGTGAACGGATTATCTCCGCGTGTATTGTTCCCACCGTGAAGCATGGAGGAGGAGGTGTGATGGTGTGGGGGTGCTTTGCTGGTGACACTGTCAGTGATTTATTTAGAATTCAAGGCACACTTAACCAGCATGGCCACCACAGCATTCTGCAGCAACACGCCATCCCATCTGATTTGCTCTTAGTGGGACTATAATTTGTTTTTCAATAGGAAAATGACCAAAAACACACCTCAAGGCTGTGCAAGAAGGAGAGTGATTGTGGTGCATCAGCTGACCTGGCCTCCACAATCACTCGACCTCAACCCAATTGAGATGGTTTGGGATGAGTTGGACCACAGAGTGAAAGAAAAGCAGCCATGAAGTGCTCAGCATATGTGGGAACTCCTTCAAGACTGTTGGAAAAGCATTCCTCGTGAAGCTGGTTGAGAGAATGCCAAGAGTGTGCAAAGCTGTCAGGGTGGCTACTATGAAGAATTTATAATCTAAATATACATTTTGATATTTGGACTTTTTTGGTTACTACAGTACATGATTCCATGTGTGTTATTTCATAGTTTTGATGTCTTCACTATTATTCTACAGTGTAGAAAATAGTAAAAATAAAGACATACCCTTGAATGAGTTGGTGTGTCCAAACTTTTGACTGGTACTGTAAATACTTCAGACAATTCCATGTAGCTTAGTAGAACCCTCCCCTCCTCCTGAGACAGGGCTTAGAGACTTATGTTAATGATGTACTAAGTACCTGATCTACTAAAAAAATCCACAGGCGCTTATTTCGTTGATCCCTTTTTACTGCAGCTTCCTGCCCTCTTGATTGTAGAACCTTTCACACACATTTTTCATTTTCTAAACAATTGCTTCTGGTGCTATCTCTAAGATCTGGAAGGCGATGGATGTCCTCCCCCTTCACAAAGGCGGGGATCCTTCTGACCTAGATAAACTGACCTAGAACTGACTTATATAACTTTATGACTTAGATCATAAGAATCACTGTGCTGACATATTTATAGATCCAAGGCCTTTGATGCTTTCGACCATCCCTTATTCCTTCAAAGGTTGTCTGAAATGGGCATCGACCAGGCGTGTTGCATGTGGTTTGGGAACTACTGTATCTGTCAAACAGGACACAATGTGTGCGTTCTAATGGTGTCAAGTCAAGTTATTTCAATATTACTAAAGGTGTCTCGCAGGGGTCGATTTTGGGACCTGTCCTTTTTACTACTTATATAAATAATATTGGTCTATCTGCAAAAACCTGTAAAGTTCATTTGTATGCAGAGGACACTTTTATGTATGCTAATACCCCTACAGCTGACCAGGCTATGTTGGAGCTGAAATCTGATTGTGCTGCCTTGCAGAAAGCCCTTGTTGATTTAAAATTGGTACTTAACGCTAGAAAAACTAAACGTATGTTGTTATCTAATTCTTGTACAAATATTTCAGGGGGTTTACATATTTATGCATTGGATGAGTTATCTGATTGTGCAGGTTCTAGCCTATAAATATCTGGGCTTATGGATTGACAAGAAATGTATGTTTGAAAAGCATACGGATGAGCTAGCTAAGAAGCTGAGATGTAAAGTAGGGTTATTTTATAGAAATAGATCTCTATTAACAGCAGGAAGCAGGTTGTACAGGCAACTGTCCTGCCATCTCTTGATTATGGTGAAACCATTTATCAGAATGCAGCAGCCACTACTCTAAAACCCTTGGATACTGTGTACCATAGAGCGATTTGCTTTATCACAGGTGACAGGTTTAATACTCATCCCTGGATCCTTTATCAGAAGGTTGACTGGAACTCTCTTAATTCCTGTAGATCACTTCATTTCTCAATTTTTGTTTACAAATCTCCGCTGCACAAGCTTCCAACATATTTCACTTTTCTGTTAAAGTATAAAAATACGACGCACCAAACCACCTCACGGGGTTAACTCTTAAGGTCCCTCGTGTCTCTACCAACCTAGGTAAACCAGCCTTTAGTTTTAATGCCCCCCCCATGTTTGGAATAATTTACAATCCTCCTTACGCCATGCTGATCCTGAACAAGAGGGCCCCTCTGGGGTGCGTGCTCAGTCCCCTCCTGTATTCACTGTTCACTCATGACAGCATGGTCAGGCACGACTCCAACACCATCATTAAGTTTGCCGATGACACAACAGTGGTAGGCCTGATCACCAACAACGATGAGACAGCATATAGGGAGGAGGTCAGAGACCTGGCAGTGTGGTGCCAGGACAACAACCTCTCGCTCAACGTGATCAAGACTAAGGAGATGATTGGAGGACCGAGGAGGACCGAGGATGCCCCCATTCTCTTCGACGGGGCTGTAGTGGAGCAGGTTGAGAGCTTCAAGTTCCTTGGTGTCCACATCACCAACAAACTAACATGGTCCAAGCACACCATGACAGTTGTGAAGAGGGCACGACAAAACCTATTCCCCCTCGGGAGACTGAAAAGATTTGGCATGGGTCCTCAGATCCTCAAAAGGTTCTACAGCTGCACCATCGAGAGCATCCTGACTGATTGCGTCACTGCCTGGTATGGCAACTACAGAGGGTGGTGCGTATGGCCCAGTACATCACTGAGGCCAAGCTTCCTACCATCCAGGACCTCTATACCAGGTGGTGTTAGAGGAAAGCCCAAAAAATTGTCAAAGACTCCAGCCACCCCAGTCATAGACTGTTCTCTCTGCTACCGCACGGCATGCAGTACCGGAGCACTAAGTCTAGGCCCAAAGGCTTCTAAACAGTTTCTACCCCCAAGCCATAAGACTGCTGAACAGCTAATCAAAAGACTACCCAGACTATTTGCCCCCCTACTCTTTTACGCTGCTGCTACCCTCTGTTATTATCTATGTATAAGTCACTTTAATAACTCTACCTACTATATTACCTCAATTACCTCGACTAACCGGTGCCCCCGCACATTGACTCTGTACCGATTTCCCCGTATATAGCCTCGCAACTGTTATTTTACTGCTGCTCTTTAATTAATATTTACTTTTATTTCTTATTTTTCTTTCGGTATTTTTCTTAAAACTGCATTATTGGTTAAGGGCTTGTAGGTAAGCATTTCACTGTAAGGTCTACCTGTTGTATTCGGCGAATGTTACAAATAACATTTGATCTAATTTTACATGTTGAGTTCTTGGTATCAATAGAGCAGTTTAGAACGCTGATGATGAATGAATTCACTGGTGTTTTGGTGGATTGAAATATTATTTTGTGATGTTGAAATGTACATTAGTCTGTTGTATTTTGCATCTATATTTCTTGCTGTTATATTGAATTATCATGTTGATTTGTGAATTGTTTGTTCTCAGGTCAACATTGAGAATGAGACCCTGGTCTCAATTGGGCTCCCCTGAATAAACAAAAGTTTTTTTTTTAAAATACAATAAAATAAAGAACCCCATACCTACTGTAAAATATGGTGGTGGATCTTTGATTGGGCTATTGGGCTATTATTGGGCTATTATTGGGCTATTATTGGGCTATTTTGCTTCCACTGGTCCTGGGGCCCTTATTAAGGTTAAAGGCATAATGAACTTCAGTCAGTACCACAACCTTTTAGCCCAAAACCTGGCTGCCTCTGTCAGGAGGCTGAAACTTGGCTGCAAGTCGATCTCTTCCAGCAAGACAATAACCCAGCAATACATCAAACACCACAAACAAATATTTGTGCAGCATAACATTTAAATGCCTACACCAGTAGAAATCCACTTCTTTGAGCTGAAAAACAATGGCCAGAGCTTACCCATGATTCAGCACAACGGTGTAAGTCAATTAAGCAATACGGCCAGAGGAGGTGTGGTATATGGCCAATACCACAGCTAAGGGCTGTTTTAATAAGCACGACGCAATGCGGAGTTCCTGGTCACAGCCTTTAGCCATGGTATATTGGCCATATACCAAAACCCCCCGAGGTACCCTATTGCTATTATAAACTGGTTACCAATGTAATTAGAGCAGTAAAAATGAATGTTTTGTCATACCCATGCTATTCAGTCTAATATACCACAGCTGACAGCCAATCAGCATTCAGGGCTCGATCCACCCAGTTTATAATAAGTCAACATTTTTGTCAAGTATGATATATTTGGGCTTGACAAAACCAAACTGCCCGCTTTGTGCAAATTCATGCCAATGACTTGTCTTTTCGTATGAAATGATGTGTATATTATTTCCCCCTTGTTTCATTTCAGGGTTTGATTTGAATGGCATTAATCAGCAACACCTGCAAAGTTCACAAGTCGTTACTGAGCTGAGCAACATAATAGATAATCTTTGCTTACAGCAAAGATGGTGGATAAAGGAAGACAGCTCACTCAGGCAGGAAACGAATGACAGAAGCAGAAGAGGAAGGAAACAAATTGGACACCAATGTAATAGCAGCTGGGTCTGTTCCAGTTAGTTCAATGACTTAGATGAAACCAGAAAAAAAGCAGCGACTGGGGTGTCGCTCTACCTCTTCCGTCTCTGGCTTCAGTTTTTTGCCAAAGCCTACACACGGCTGCCTACGCACGGCTGCCTACACACGGCTGCCTACACACGGCTGCCTACACTTGGCTGCCTACACTTGGCTGCCTACACACGGCTGCCTACACTTGGCTGCCTACACGCGGCTGCCTACACGCGGCTGCCTACACGCGGCTGCCTACACTTGGCTGCCTACACACGGCTGCCTACACACGGCTGCCTACACACGGCTGCCTACACACGGCTGCCTACACACGGCTGCCTACACTTGGCTGCCTACACACGGCTGCCTACACACGGCTGCCTACACACGGCTGCCTACACTTGGCTGCCTACACTTGGCTGCCTACACACGGCTGCCTACACTTGGCTGCCTACACACGGCTGCCTACACACGGCTGCCTACACTTGGCTGCCTACACACGGCTGCCTACACACGGCTGCCTACACACGGCTGCCTACACACGGCTGCCTACACACGGCTGCCTACACACGGCTGCCTACACTTGGCTGCCTACACACGGCTGCCTACACACTTGGCTGCCTACACATGGCTGCCTACACATGGCTGCCTGAACCATGGAGCAATTAAAATAGGGTGTGTAAACTAATGTTTTTGCACTGGCTCTTTTATTTTACCAGCAAATGATTATAATCCTTCGGATAATTTGTCAAATTTGGATGTTTTTTTTAGCTCGTCTGCATTATAATTATATATGGCCATTTTATAAATGTTCAAATTGCGTGATGTGATTGCATTTTAGAAACCCACTCCCACTGTCACCACAAGATGAATGGTTTAGACCACTAAACTTTTATGCAAATTGCATTGCCCGGTTCCCCGGGTGTGCAGGGTTTGCTTATTTTTGACCATTCCATTGACCTAAAGAAAAATCTCCACCCACCCGGGGCACCGGGCCATGCAACACAAACTGGCCCATTGCTTTAATATGTAGGAGCCATATTACTGGAGCTTATATTCTTTCTATTTCTATGGTGGATTCACGGACGCAGTTTAGATAATGCATTAATATATAGCTGTGCCGTTTAGATAATGCATTAATGTATAGCTGTGCAGTTTAGATAATGCATTAATATATAGCTGTGCAGTTTAGATAATGCATTCATGTATAGCTGTGCAGTTTAGATAATGCATTCATATATAGCTGTGCAGTTTAGATAATGCATTAATATATAGCTGTGCAGTTTAGATAATGCATTAATGTATAGCTGTGCAGTTTAGATAATGCATTAATGTATAGCTGTGCAGTTTAGATAATGTATTAATATATAGCTGTGCAGTTTAGATAATGCATTAATATATAGCTGTGCAGTTTAGATAATGCATTAATATATAGCTGTGCAGTTTAGATAATGCATTCATATATAGCTGTGCAGTTTAGATAATGCATTAATATATAGCTGTGCAGTTTAGATAATGCATTAATGTATAGCTGTGCAGTTTAGATACTGTATTAATATATAGCTGTGCAGTTTAGATACTGTATTAATATATAGCTGTGCAGTTTAGATAATGCATGAATATATTGCTGTGCAGTTTCAATACATTAATATATACAGTTGAAGTCTGAAGTTTACATACACCTTAGACAAATACATTTAAACTTAGTTTTTCACAATTCCTGACATTTAATCCAATAAAAATGCCCTGTCTTAGGTCAGTTAGGATCACCACTTTATTTTAAGAATGTGAATTGTGGGAATAATAGTAGACATAATTATTTCTTTCAGCTTTTATTTCTTTCATCACATTTCCAGTGGGTCAGAAGTTTACATACACTCAATTAGTATTTGCTAGCATTGCCTTTAAATTGTTTAACTTGGGTCAAACATTTCAGGTAGCCTTCCACAAGCTTTCCACAATAAGTTGGGTGAATTTTGGCCCATTCTTCCTGACAGAGCTGGTGTAACTGAGTCCGGTTTGTAGGCCTCCTTGCTCGCACTCGCACACACTTCTTCGGTTCTGCCCACACATTTTCAATAGGATTGAGGTCAGAGCTTTGTGCTGGACACTCCAATACCTTGACTTTGTTGTCCTTAAGCCATTTTGACACAACTTTGGAAGTATGCTTGGTGTCATTGTCCATTTGGAAGACCCATTTGCGAACAAGCTTTAACTTCCTGACTGATTTCTTGAGATGTTGCTTCAATATAACCTCATAATTTTCCGTCCTCATGATGCCATCTATTTTGTGAAGTGCACCAGTCCCTCCTGCAGCAAAGTACCCCCACAAGATGATGCTGCCACCGCCGTGCTTCACGGTTGGGATGGTGTTCTTCGGCTTGCAAGCCTCCCCCTTTTTGAACTTACATCAGAGTTTAAAGATACAGATTTTGGGCCTTTCCTGAGACCGAGCTGTCTCGGTTGTTTCCTCAGCCATGTTTCATCCTCACTAAATACCCTTTACAGCCGAACCCCTCTCTCTGCTGGCCCAACAATGGGCTTCCTGGCCTCAGATGTACCATGTCTTGTTGATGTACAGTTGAATTGTTTTAGAATACAATCAATACATTTCCTTAAACATCCTGTGTGTGCTTATTATTTTACCATTATTGTATTCTAAAAAATAGTTAAACAATTCTGGTTACTTCTGGGATGTCTCCTAACGGCATATCCATGTTTCCTCCCTCTCCCTCTCTCTCTCTCTCTCCCTCTCCCTCCCTCCCTCTCTCTCTATCTCTCTCTCTCTCTCTCTCTCTCTCTCTTTCTCTCTCTCTCTCTCTCTCTCTCTCTCTCTCTCTCTCTCTCCCTCTCCCTCCCTCTCTCTCCTCCCTCTCTCTCTCTCCCTCTCTCTCTCTCTCTTTCTCCCCCCTTATCTGTCTCCCCCCTCTCTCTCTCTTTCTCCCCCCCTCTCTCTCTCTCCCCTCTCTCTCTCTCTCCCCCTCGTTCTCTCCCCTGGCTCTCTCTCTATCTCTCCCCTCTCTCTCTCTCTCTCTCTCTCTCTCTCTCTCTCTCTCTCTCTCTCTTCCCCTCTCTCTCTTCCCCTCTCTCTCTCCCCCTCTCTCTCTCTTTCTCCCCCCCCCTCTCTCTCTCCCCTCTCTCTCTCTCCCCCTCTTTCTCTCCCCTGGCTCTCTCTCTATCTCTCCCCTCTCTCTCTCTCTCTCTCTCTCTCTCTCTTCCCCTCTCTCTCTTCCCCTCTATCTCTTCCCCTCTCTCTCTCCCCCTCTATCTCTCTTTCTCCCCCCTTGCTCTCCCCCATCTCTCTCACTTTTTCTCCACCCCCCTCTCCCCCCCCCCCCCCTCTCTGTCTCCCCTGAACACTGGTTCTCTCTCTGACGTGCCAGTCTCATAGCAGTAGAGCAGAGTAGGATTTATGTAGAGGAATAGTTGAGATGTAGATAAATACCAGATTTGAGGTTTTAAGATGTCAGGGAGAAGAGAAAGAAAGTTACAAGATAAGAAGGGAGGGAGAACAAAGAGACAGAAAATGAGGCAAGTGAGAGAGATAAAGAAGGAGAGAGAAAGGGAGACAAGATACAAAGAGTGCGCTCGTGTGTGTGTGTGTGTGTGTGTGTGTGTGTGTGTGTGTGTGTGTGTGTGTGTGTGTGTGTGTGTGTATGATCATGCCGGGCATGTGCTTGTGAGGATCTTAGCTCTACCACTGAATAAAACGTGTCCCTTCAGGGAAATGGGCCCCTGTGATTTAGGAGTCCAGCGAGACAGTGAATAAAGTGTGGAGAGCAACGCTAATCTCCATCACCCTCCTGCTCTTTCTTTCCTCTCGCAGCTCTCTGTTATCTCCATTTAGCTGTAAATAACCTCAGTCCCCCCGCTGAGTGTCCAGTCTTCTATACAATCTTTATGCTCCTATTAATAGAGCAATACTCCCACTCAGACAGAACATAACCACACTGTGAGGATGAAGACAGAACATAACCACACTATGAGGATGAAGACAAAACACAACCACAATTTGAGGATGAAGACAAAACACAACCACACTATGAGGATGAAGACAAAACACAACCACACTATGAGGATGAAGACAAAACACAACCACACTGTGAGGATGAAGACAAAACACAACCACACTGTGAGGATGAAGACAAAACACAACCACACTGTGAGGATGAAGACAAAACACAACCACACTATGAGGATGAAGACAAAACAGTAGTGGAGGAACAGGAGAAAGAGAATATTGAACATGTACTGTAGAGAGGAGTAATTTAGCATAAATTTGGGAAGGTAGGTCTGTATAGGTGTGTGTGTGTGTGTGTGTGTGTGTGTGTGTCCCTTCAGCATCTAAAACAAGTCTTCAAGTCTTAGCCATCAAGCAAGCCTATTGCACTGTTGTTCAGGGTGGCATCTTTTCAGGGCTTGTATTGGTTAAAGTTGGTTTACAGAGGTCAGCCTGTCAAGCAGTCTGTCTGGCAGGAACAAATTAAGTCTTTAGCTCAGTGGAAGAAACCTAGTCATGTGGTGTAAAGAGGATAATTGGCAGTGTGTGTGTGTGTGTGTGTGTGTGTGTGTGTGTGTGTGTGTGTGTGTGTGTGTGTGTGTGTGTGTGTGTGCGTGTGAAAGCATATGGTTTGACCAGGCTGTGTGTGTGTGTGTGTGTGTGTGCGTGTGAAAGCATATGGTTTGCCTTTACCAGTGTGGGTGGTGTTGTACTAAACCTTCCCCTTCCCCTTCCCTTAACTAGCCTGACCTTGGCCTTAACAAGGCCCTGCTCTTGCAGTGTGGTGTGTGTGTGTGTGTGTGTGTGTGTGTGTGTGTGTGTGTGTGTGTGTGTGTGTGTGTGTGTGTGTGTGTGTGTGTGTGTGTGTGTGTGATAATGAGAGAAATATGTGAATACCTTGCACGAAACAGCGGTATTCCCTTATTTTGAAACTACAGCACATACTATTTAATTCTGACAGAGAGAGAGAGAGAGAGAGAGAGAGAGAGAGAGAGAGAGACAGAGAGAGAGAGAGAGAGAGAGAGAGAAAGAGAGAAAGAGAGAGAGAGAGAGAGAGAGAGAGAGAGAGAGAGAGAGAGAGAGAGAGAGAGAGAGAGAGAGAGAGAGAGAGAGAGAAATACCAATCCAAAACCATGGGAGATTGGTTTGCTCAACTCCTCTGTCCTCCATCCTCTCTTCACTTTCAAAGATAACCAAGGAGAGAAGGGGAGGAGAGGCAATGTGGAAACAAATGCGCTTGTGTTTAACGAGACTCTCTTCCATTGTGAGTCATCATGCAAATGATGTTTAAAGGGGTGGAATCCCAAATGAAATCTGTAATGTAGTAAAAAATACATTTAGCTAGTCATGCTGTGGGAGATCTCGAAACTCTTCTGTGCAAGTACTCAGCTAGGATACTTCTGTGTTTCATCAGCGGGAGGAGGCTATCGAGGAGGCTATCGAGGAGGCTATCAAGGAGGCGAGGACATTCCTCCGTTCGCCTACTAACTAATTGACACTCTCCTCGACCACTCGACCACTTATCAGTTTCTGGGTCACGGAGGAGAGAGGACGGAGGAGTCGAGGATAGGGAGATGTCCCCATATCATTCGTTCAGCAGTTGGTTCTCACTATTGCTTGTATTTTGTAAAAGTCATTGAAACATTCTACCTTGAAAATAGCTTGACTGGAACCCATTCTAATGACAACTTTTCTATTAATATTATTATTATTATTATTAATGTTGTTGTTATTATTGTTATTCTTAGATTTATTGTTGTTGTTGTTGTCATTAGTATTATTATTGTTGATGTTGTTGTTATTATTAATATTATTTTTATTATTGTTATTCTTATTATCATTGTTATCACAATTTTTTATATTATTATTATTATTATTATTAATATTGTTATAGTTATTGTTATTATTATTAGAAATATTACTGTTGTTCATATTACTATTATTATTATTATTGTTATTGTTATTATTGTTGATGGTGTTGTTGTTATTGTTGTTAGTATTATTATTATTATTATTATTATTATTGTTGTTGTTGCTGTTAATATTATTATTATTATTCGTGTTAATATTGTTATTGTTGTTATTATTGTTGTTGTTATTATTGTTATTATTATTATAATTAGTATTGCTGTTATTATTATTATTGTTATTATTGTTGTTGGTATTGTTGATGTTATTATTGTTATTATTGTCGCTATTATTGTTGTTATTATTATTGTTGTTGTTGTTATTAATAAATAGGGAATGTGTGTTTGAAGCTAAGTGATATAGGTATGCAGATATAGGATAGAAAAGGGGGTAAAATACCTACTGTTGCCACGTTACAGCGTCCACAACAGAACCAGCGTTCTTCATGAACCTGGTAATGAAAACACAAGAGAGATCAGCTAATTCAGTTTTAAACACCACTGAAATAGCAGCACAACATTTTGGAATGACACACAAAATTACTTTTGACAAGTCTCAGTCTCATATGTGTGCCTCCTAACCAGGCTGTGTGTGTGTGTGTGTGTGTGTGTGTGTGTGTGTGTGTGTGTGTGTGTGTGTGTGTGTGTGTGTGTGTGTGTGTGTGTATTTCTAACGGTTTGAGCCAAGGAGTCACAACATAAACAAGACATGTGGACCGGTTAATCTCAACCTGAAACTCTCCTTATTTGGGTCTGAGAGTCTTTCTGGCATGTCTAGATCCTTCTATCTAAACAGCTTGTCAGAAAGGACGACTCTCACCAGTTAAAGATATTTAGTCTTGGTTACATCTTTTATCTGACACTAATGTTATCTCCGTTCACTTAGCCTCTGTTTCTAAACAAACATGTGTGGCAGACACACACACACAAACACACACACACACACACAGAGAGAGAGAGAGAGACACACACACACCTGACCATGAGACAGAGACAGACTAGAGGAAAAAACGGGGGAAAGGAGAAGGGAGAGGAGGAGGAGGGAGAGGAGGAAGGAGAGGAGGGAGAGGAGGAGGAGGGAGAGGAGGAGAAGGGAGAGGAGGAGGAGGGAGAGGAGGAGGGAGAGGAGGAGGGAGAGGAGGAGGGAGAGGAGGACAAGGGAGAGGAGGAGAAGGGAGAGGAGGACAAGGGAGAGGAGGAGAAGGGAGAGGAGGAGAAGGGAGAGGAGGAAGAGGGAGAGGAGGAGGGAGAGGAGGAGGAGGGAGAGGAGGAGGGAGAGGAGGACAAGGGAGAGGAGGAGAAGGGAGAGGAGGAGAAGGGAGAGGAGGAGGAGGGAGAGGAGGAGGGAGAGGAGGTGGAGGGAGAGGAGGAGGGAGAGGAGGACAAGGGAGAGGAGGAGAAGGGAGAGGAGGAGGAGGGAGAGGAGGAGGGAGAGGAGGTGGAGGGAGAGGAGGAGGGAGAGGAGGACAAGGGAGAGGAGGACAAGGGAGAGGAGGAGAAGGGAGAGGAGGAGGAGGGAGAGGAGGAGGGAGAGGAGGTGGAGGGAGAGGAGGAGGGAGAGGAGGACAAGGGAGAGGAGGAGAAGGGAGAGGAGGAGGAGGGAGAGGAGGAGGAGGGAGAGGAGCCCATAAAGGAGGACCTGCCTGGACCTCCTGCAAAAACTAAACAATGTTTTGTCAAAAGACATTCAGGAATTCAGCAAACAAATAGTTTAATTTAGGAATTCTGTTCCCAAGTTTTCCCACAAATTAAAACATTTTGATGATCGTGTCTCAATGTAATCAAGGTATGAAATGATTGTTATTTTGAAATACAGTCTATTTTGGGGTTTAGTTGATGAGTTTGATTTTCAGAAAGTCTTGGAAGACCATTTCACACAGGATGTTTTGTCCTACAGTATCTTCCTACTAATTCCTATGAAGACGTTCTCTAAACCATCCTCTCAGCTGTTACATGCTATAGTGAGAGGATTGCTAACATTACTGTTATATACTCTGTTGATGTGTTTATACAGATAAAGATTTGGCCAAAACATTTACATCAAACAGATCTATTTTAGCTGCCCTCCAAACTGTGGGGCACGCAGGGTTGGCAGGAAGGGCACGGGGGTCACAAAAAACCCTTTGCCAACCCTGTGTGTCCCACAGTCTGGGAACCACTGTTCCAGAGCACAATGTTTTGGCTAAATCTTTCTGAAAATCAAACTCATCAAACTCCCAAAATAGACTATATTTCAAAATAACAATCATTTTCATACCTTGATTACATTGAGACATATAAAATATATAAAATTGCAAGAATTTATATTTTTTAAATGCAACATTTTCTTTGCACCCAATGATAAAATTAGAATAATTGCAGGAAATAAACTTTAAACCTGCAACATTCCCTCCACAAACAAGAGGGGTGTGAACAGTTTGGGGGGGGACCTCTGCTCTAGAATGCTGGTCTAACAAATCCAATCTTTGAGCAGTGGAAAAAATTCCCCATGTAATATATAACAAATCCCCTGTTTATAGCAAGTCCCAATAGTGGATCTAAGATAGAGATCTAGACAAAGATCCTCTGGTCTGAGAGAGAGAGGAGAGAAGAGAGGAGAAAGAGGAGAGAAGAGAGAGGAGAGAAGAGAGGAAAAAGAGGAGAGAAGAGAGAGGAGAGAACAGAGAGGAGAGAAGAGAGGAAAACGAGGAGAGAAGAGAGAGGAGAGAAGAGAGGAAAAAGAGGAGAGAAGAGAGAGGAGAGAAGAGAGGAAAAAGAGGAGAGAAGAGAGAGGAGAGAAGAGAGGAGAAAGAGGAGAGAAGAGAGAGGAGAGAAGAGAGGAGAAAGAGGAGAGAAGAGAGAGGAGAGGACAGGTGGGAAATCACTCGGCCACCTTATCAATCCACTGACACTCTATTCAGCTGACAGCCTATTTAACTTGACCAGGACCTGGGACCACCAGACTGGAGACCTCTACATAAACACTGGGCCTGTGTGTGTGTGTCTGTGTGTTTGTGTGTCTGTGTGTGTCTGTGTGTGCCTGTGTGTGTGCCTGTGTGTGTGTGTGTGTGTGTGTGTGTGTGTGTGTGTGTCTGTGTGTGTGTGTGTGTGTGTGTGTGTGTGTGTGTGTGTGTGTGTGTGTGTGTGTGTGTGTGCCTGTGTGTGTCTGTGTGTGTGTACTGTTTAAACCATATTTCCAAAAGATGGTTCTATACTATAGTTTAGGACTTTGTTGACTATATTGACAATCCATAATGCATCTATAATTGAAACGGCGTCAGTGAGGCGACTCACCCGTCGAGCAGCAGAATGGCGTTCTTGCGTGGTGGCCCAGTGTTAGGGCCGTAGAGGTGTGCTCGGCTGTAGTAGCGTACAGATTGCAGTAGTGTTCTCAGCATGGTGTAGTCCTTGGCTAGCTGGGTACTGTTAACGGTCTGACCCACCATGCTTCGGTAGCCATTAGGCTCTGGAGAGAGATGGAGAGAGGAAGGAAATTAAAGCAATAGAAAAAGTCATAAAATCTGATGTTAAACTAACCCTGGCCTTAACCCTAACCTAATGCCTAACCCTAACCTTAACCACACTGCTATCCCTAATGCCTAACCCTAACCTTAACCACACTGCTATCCCTAATGCCTAACCCTAACCTTAACCACACTGCTATCCCTAATGCCTAATGCCTAACCCTAACCTTAACCACACTGCTTTCCCTAATGCCTAATGCCTAACCCTAACCTTAACCACACTGCTATCCCTAATGCCTAACCCTAACCTTAACCACACTGCTATCCCTAATGCCTAACCCTAACCTTAACCACACTGCTATCCCTAATGCCTAACCCTAACCTTAACCACACTGCTATCCCTAATGCCTAACCCTAACCTTAACCACACTGCTATCCCTAATGCCTAACCCAAACCTTAACCACACTGCTATTCTTAATTCCCAACCCTAACCTTAACCACACTGCTATCCCTAATGCCTAACCCTAACCTTAACCACACTGCTATCCCTAATGCCTAACCCTAACCTTAACCACACTGCTATCCTTAATGCCTAACCCAAACCTTAACCACACTGCTATCCTTAATTCCCAACCCTAACCTTAACCACACTGCTATCCCTAATGCCTAACCCTAACCTTAACCACACTGCTATCCCTAATGCCTAACCCGAACCTTAACCACACTGCTATCCTTAATGCCTAACCCAAACCTTAACCACACTGCTATCCTTAATTCCCAACCCTAACCTTAACCACACTGCTATCCCTAATGCCTAACCCTAACCTTCACCACACTGCTATCCTTAATTCCCAACCCTAACCTTAACCACACTGCTATCCCTAATGCCTAACCCAAACCTTAACCACACTGCTATCCTTAATTCCCAACCCTAACCTTAACCACACTGCTATCCCTAATGCCTAACCCTAACCTTAACCACACTGCTATCCCTAATGCCTAACCCTAACCTTAACCACACTGCTATCCTTAATGCCTAACCCAAACCTTAACCACACTGCTATCCTTAATTCCCAACCCTAACCTTAACCACACTGCTATCCCTAATGCCTAACCCAAACCTTAACCACACTGCTATCCTTCATTCCCAACCCTAACCTTAACCACACTGCTATCCTTAATTCCCAACCCTAACCTTAAATTAAAACCAAAAAGCTCTTTTTTTTTTGATGTTGCAGCTGGTCTATCTAAGGAAATCTCTCAGGTCTACCTCCAGAACTAAACTCATGATGGTATTACAGCGAGACACAGCGTGTCATTCTAACACTGTCCAACACAAGAGTGTTGGAGAGAATCCCACATTGACCTCACAGCTTCTACCTTCTGGCGAGAGTGCTTGTATCTGTCATTTTGGCAGGGGTCGACTGCACCACATAGAAAGTCATCAGCTGTCAACTTCTCCTTTTAAAAACCACTCCATCCTTCATCATGCCTAAATATTCACCTCTCTCTCTCTTCACTCTTTGAAAGGCTTCCTTTCAATCATGACTCAGAGTCAAAACGTACACATTTGCATGCCCTCTCAAGGCTTTGGCCAGCACCAGTACTTATTTTGTTTTGTTATCATGAGCACTGCCAATGATATCAACTTCTTTACCAGAGCAGCTAGAAGTAAGCAATGTACTGGGAAGTCTATTATACTGTAATTTATGTGCTGTATATATCATATAATTGCTACTATCATATTGTATAGTGTATAGCCACTAGGAGTTATACATAAGGCATTCATAACACCTTTATGAAACCAGTCATAACACCTTTATGAAAGCAGTCATAACACCTTTATGAAACCAGTCATTACACCTTTATGAAACCAGTCATAACACCTTTATGAAACCAGTCATAACACCTTTATGAAACCAGTCATAACACCTTTATCAGTGTTGCAGTATCATTCATCACAATATAGCTTCATAATATAGAAATATAATTTTATTGTAGTTCTATTCTTCATAACACATGTATTCAACATCATTTATAAGGATTTTTCCAAATAAAAGTACCCTCAAACAGATCTTTAGGAATCTATTGTACAATGGAAATGTGTATTATTACTGCCACTTCACTATTCACATAACAGGCTGGCAGCAGCACAGAGTCAGCGGTTGGGGACTTTGTGTACTGAGTGTTTCGTAGCCTTGAACTTTCAATTTTGCAGGATGCCGCTGAGAATAATCAGTGTTATCTTCTTCAATTAGGATTTTTTTCTGTGACAACATCCAAGAGAAGGCGGATCTGAAGTTAACAGAATACCTGAACTCGAGGGAGCTCTGGCCAGGAGCACCATTCAAATGGCCTACAGCAGGGCTGCCCAACCCTGTTCCTGGAGAGCTACCTTCTTGTAGGTTTTAGCTCTCCAAAAACAGGGTTGGCCTACCGCTTGTTTACAGGCCAAAAACATGTGCTCTTAGGGTTACACTTGGATTTGGAAAAATATCTATATATAATAATAATAATATGGCGCCGACAGAGATCTTTGCCTCACTTCGAGTTCTTAGGAAACTTTGCAGTATTTACTATTTTATATATTATTTCTTACATTGTTACCCCAGGAAATCTTAAGTCTTATTACATACAGCTGGGAAGAACTATTGGATGTAAGAGCGACGTTAACTTACCAACAATACGAACAGGAATACAACTTTCCCGAAGCGGATCCTCTGTTCGGACCACCACCCAGAACAATGGATCTAATCCCAGAAGCCGACCCAAAACAACGACGCCGCAGAAGATGCATACCCCTTTATACCCCTGTATACCCCTTTATACCCCTTTATACCCCTGTATACCCCTTTATACCCCTTTATACCCCTGTATACCCCTTTATACCCCTGTATACCCCTGTATACCCCTTTATACCCCCGTATACCCCTGTAGACCCCTGTAGGTACAGTGTTGTCCAAGAATTCTGCTGTATTAAATACCATACATTGTACAATATTTTAAATGCAGTATATAGTGTGGTGTAGTAGATACTGACCGTTGCCCAGTTCCCAGGAGATGTTGTATTTCTTCCCGGCGCTGTATTTGAGTAAGCTGAAGGCTGAGGAGGAGTTCCAGGAGGAGTCAGGATTTCTCTGCAGGGCGTTGAACCCCAGGACCAGATGCAGACCAGCACACTCGGCAAAGTTGTACAGTTTGTCTAGAGACCTGGCTGGGAGCAAACCAGACGCAGTTGTAACTTTGTTTCTTCTCAAAATATTCAAGGTAGCATTCAGTCATACTGTGGCCGGGATAACTATACAACAAATAATGATTTCTAAACATTGAAAACACATTTGGGACATTTATATTCCAGTATGCTAAGTATGTCTGAGGCCTGTCTAAAACAACTGTGCCCTTTCTAAAATCTACACTTAACCCCTAATATTATAGGATATTAACCAACGTGGTGGGAACTCCACATTAGATGGCTAGATAGATTTTGGACTATGGAAATACATGTAGGTACAAACCTATCACAGATTTAATTATTTATCAAAACTAAGTGACCCGTCCAGAAAAATTCCTGTTCCTAGTTCTAACCTCTAACCTTGTCAATCTAAGCCTCACTCATTGTCTCAAATCAATCAAATCAAATTCTATTCGTCACAAGCTTCGTAAACAACAAGTGTAGACTAAAAGTGAAACGCTTACTTACAATGCAGAGAGAAAATATAAAAAATATTTTGAAATAATAACACGATGAGTAAGGATAACATAGCTACAGTACATGTCTAAAGTCTGGACACACCTACTCATTCAAGGGTTTTTCTTCATTTGTACTATTTTCTACATTGTAGAATAATAGTGAAGACATCAAAACTATGAAATAGCGCATATGGAATCATGTAGTAACCAAAAAAGTGTTTAACAAATCAATAACAATTTTATATTTGAGATGTTTCATAGCCACCTTTGCCTTGATGACAGCTTTGCACACTCCATACTACAGTACTTAGTTTATATTATACTACAGTACTATGTTACTGTGATGCTACAATACTACAATAGTATGGTCCTACAATACTACAGTAATATGGAACTAAACTACTACAATACTACAGTCCTACAATACTACAGTACTTTGGTAATATGATACCACAGTACTAAGTTACTATGGCACTACATTACTATGTTACTATTTACTACAGTACAACAACACTATGTTACTATGGTATTACAATACTACAGTACTATGTTACTATGGTACTACAGTACTATGCGACTGGGGTACTACAATATTACAGTACTATGTTACTATGGTACTACAGTACCACAGTACTATGTTACTATGGTACTACAATGCCACAGTATTGTGTTACTACAGTACTACAGTACTGTCTTACTATGGTAATACAATACCATTACTACAGTACAACAGTACCATGTTACTGTTTTACTACAGTAAAATGGTACTACAATACTAACGTACTACAGTAATATGTTACTACATTACTATAGTACTACAAAACATACTGCACTATGGTACTACAATACTACAGTACTACAGTACTATGGTACTAAAGTACTATGGTAATACAGTACTATGGTACTACAAAACTACAGTACTATGGTACTATGGTACTACAGTACTATGGTACTAAAATACTACAGTAACATGCTACTACTGTACTATAGTACTGCAATACTACAGTACAACGGCACTATATCACTACAGTACTATGGTACCACAATACTACAGTACTATGGTACTATCTTACTACATTACTATTGTAATACAATACTACAGTACTACTGTACTATGTTACTACAGTACCAAGGTACTATAATACTACAGTACTATGGTACTATGTTACTAAAGTACTATAGTACTGCAATACAACAGCACTACGATTCAACTCTACTACAGCACGACGTTACTACAATACTACAGTACTATGGTACTGCTACTACAATACTACAGCACTATGGTACTATGTTACTACAGTGATATGGTAATGCATCACTACAGTACAATGGGACTATGTTGCTACAGTACTATATTACTACAATACTACAGTACTATGGTATTATGTTACTACGGTAGTATGGTACAACAGTACTACAGTACTATGGGACTATATTACTACAATACTACAGTACTAAGGCACTATGTTACTACAGTCCTATGGTACTACAGTACTACAGTACAATGGGACAATGCTACTACAATACTACAGTACCACGTTACTACAGAACTATGTTACTACAATACTACAGTACAATGGTATTATGTTACTACAGTACTATGGTACCGCAGTACCACAGTACAATGGGACTATGTTACTACAATACTACAGTACTAAGGCACTATGTTACTACAGTCATATGGTACTACAGTACTACAGTACAATGGGACAATGCTACTACAATACTACAGTACCACGTTACTACAGAACTATGTTACTACAATACTACAGTACAATGGTATTATGTTACTACAGTACTATGGTACCGCAGTACCACAGTACAATGGGACTATGTTACTACAATACTACAGTACTATGTTACTACAGTACAATGTTACTACAATACTACAGTACTATGTTACTACAATACCACGGTACTATGGTGCTACAATACTACAGTACTATGTTACTGCAATACAACAGTACTATGTCACTACAGTACTGTGTTACTACAATACTACATTACTATGGTACTACAATACTACAGTACTATGGTGCAACAATACTACAGTAAAATGGGAATACGTTGCTACAATACTACATTAATATGGCACTATAATACTACAGTAATATGGTACTACAATACCACCGTACTATGGTGCTACAATACTAGAGTACTATGGTACTACAATACTGCAGTACAATGTTACTACATTATTACAGTGCTATATTACTACAATACTACAATATGGTACTGCAGTAATATGGTACTTCAATATTTCAATACTATGTTACTGCAATTCTACGGTACTATGGTGCGGCAATACTACAATGCTATGTTACTACAATACTACAGTACTATGTTACTACACTATAACAGTACTATGCTACTACAGTACTATGTTACTACAATTCTACAGTACTATGGTACTACAGTACTATGCTAATATGTTACTACAATACTACGTTACTATGTTACTGCAAAACTACAGTACCATGTTACTGCGATATTACAGTACTATGCTACTACAATACTACGGTGCTATGTTACTACAATACCACAGTACTATGTTACTGCAATACTACAATAGTATGTTACTACAATACTATGGTACTATGTTACTGCAATACTACAGTACTGTGTTACTGCAATACTACAGTGCTGTGTTACTGCAATACTACAGTACTATGTTACAACAATACCACAGTACTACATTACTACAATGCTACAGTACTATGCTACTACAATACTACGGTACTGTGTTACTGCAATGCTACAGTACTATGTTACTACAATACTACAGTACTATGTTACTGCAATACCACAATAATATGTTACTACAATACTACAGTACTATGTTACTGCAATACCACAACAATATGTTACTACAATACTACAGTGCTATGTTACTGCAATACTACGGTGCTATGGTACTACAATACTACAGTACTATGTTACTACAATACTACGGTGCTATGTTACTGCAATACTACAGTACTATGTTGCTTCAATACTACAGTACTATGCTACTACAATACTACAGTACTATGTTACTGCAATACTGCAGTACTATGTTACTACAATACTACAGTGCTATGTTACTGCGATACTACAGTAATATGTTACTACAATACTACAGTGCTATGTTACTGCAATACTACAGTGCTATGGTACTACAATACTACAATACTATGTTACTACAATACTACAGTGCTATGTTACTGCGATACTACAGTAATATGTTACTACAATACTACAGTGCTATGTTACTGCAATACTACGGTGCTATGGTACTACAATACTACAATACTATGTTACTACAATACTACAGTCCACCTCACCAGTATCTTTTCTCTTCTCTAGACTAATTGAACGTTTGACATTTAACTGGCTGATAAATCCAAGCATACTTCTGATCAGGCCTGTAAAACGCCCATGGGAGTGTGTGTGTGTGTGTGTGTGTGTGTGTGTGTGTGTGTGTGTGTGCGTGTGTGCGTGTGTGCGTGGGTGCGTGCATGCGCGTGTGTGTGTGTGTGTGCGTGCGTGCGTGCGTGCGTTTGTGTGTGTGTGTGTGTGTGTGTGTGTGTGTGTGTGTGTGTGTGTGTGTGTGTGTGTGTGTGCGCGCGTGCGTGTGTGTGTGCGCGTGCGTGTGTGTGTGCGTGTGTGTGGTGACGTGTACTGATGGACATCCCAGCCTGCTGATGAAGAGCAGGTGAGGGGCATAGTTGAATGACAGCCTGCTGAGCAGATATGGCTATAAAGAAGATCTGGACTGAAGCGTCCAGAAAAACCAACCAATCTCTAAACATAGTTATGAACTTGATGTTGTCCAAAAGGCTGTGTTTTATATTTGTAAAATTGCATTGCTCTGTCCACACATGGTGAAGGAATGCCCTCGCCAAAAAGTTGCACCCTTTTCCGAAATGGACCTGCGACTCTCCCACCAGGACCCGAAATTAATAAATATATATTTTAAATATAGAGACAACTAGACCCGTTCCGTATACACCTGGTCGGATCCAGACCCGGTCCAATCAGATCCGAGTAAGGGAAGCAGCAGAAAATTACTTTTTAAAGATATTTTATTAACCGGAGCAGATAAAACGGGAGAGGAGGGAGAGAGGAGGGAGAGAGGAGGGAGAGAGGAGGGAGAGAGGCGGGGCAGTACTGTGTGCCAGTGACATGGGGAGCAGGGAGGAGTGAGAGACTCAAGCTATAGTAGACTAATAGCTGCCTTAGGTAGGTTATTTATCATCAAATCTAATTAGGAAGAACCTGTCTTGGACTGCATGCATCATACTGTGAAGAGAAGCTAGCTAAGCTAGCTAATATTAGCTAGCTAGGCTAACTGAGACTTCAGTGCATGCGCTTTCTGATCCTACAGTTACAAACAACAACTCCATTCAGAATATTAAGTAGCAGCTTACCTGTAGGCTATTGGTTGTTGAAGCCTATCCTTCTCCTTTAAATTATAATTCCCTGAATTTAATTTCATTTTATACTGATTAGATGTCTCCTAACTTTTACAACACACTGAGGCTCTATAGCCTAATGCCGCTTTGAAGACTTATGACTTATGGCAAATAACAAGCTACACGCAACACGCTCCAGGATAGTGCAAAGCAAGAGGAGCAGAAGCACAATAAATTAGACAAATACTTTATCTCTCTACAACAGCAGATTAATGTCTCTCTCTCTCTCTACTACAGCAGGTTAATGTCTCTCTCTCCACAACAGCAGGTTAATGTCTCTCTCTCTCTACTACAGCAGGTTAATGTCTCTCTCTCTCTACTACAGCAGGTTAATGTCTCTCTCTCTCCACAACAGCAGGTTAATGTCTCTCTCTCTCTACTACAGCAGGTTAATGTCTCTCTCTCTCCACAACAGCAGGTTAATGTCTCTCTCTCTCTACTACAGCAGGTTAATGTCTCTCTCTCTCCACAACAGCAGGTTAATGTCTCTCTCTCTCCACAACAGCAGGTTAATGTCTCTCTCTCTACTACAGCAGGTTAATGTCTCTCTCTCTCCACAACAGCAGATTAATGTCTCTCTCTCTACAACAGCAGGTTAATGTCTCTCTCTCTACTACAGCAGGTTGATGTCTCTCTCTCTACTACAGCAGGTTAATGTCTCTCTCTCTCTACTACAGCAGGTTAATGTCTCTCTCTCTCTACTACAGCAGGTTAATGTCTCTCTCTCTCTCTCTACTACAGCAGGTTAATGTCTCTCTCTCTCTCTCTCTCTCTCTACAACAGAAGGTTAATGTCTCTCTCTCTCTCTCTACTACAGCAGGTTAATGTCTCTCTCTCTCTACTACAGCAGGTTAATGTCTCTCTCTCTCTACTACAGCAGGTTAATGTCTCTCTCTCTACTACAGCAGGTTAATGTCTCTCTCTCTCTACTACAGCAGGTTAATGTCTCTCTCTCTCTACTACAGCAGGTTAATGTCTCTCTCTCTCTACTACAGCAGGTTAATGTCTCTCTCTCTACTACAGCAGGTTAATGTCTCTCTCTCTCTACTACAGCAGGTTAATGTCTCTCTCTCTACTACAGCAGGTTAATGTCTCTCTCTCTCTCTACTACAGCAGGTTAATGTCTCTCTCTCTCTACTACAGCAGGTTAATGTCTCTCTCTCTCTCTACTACAGCAGGTTAATGTCTCTCTCTCTCTACTACAGCAGGTTAATGTCTCTCTCTCTCTCTACTACAGCAGGTTAATGTCTCTCTCTCTCTACTACAGCAGGTTAATGTCTCTCTCTCTCCACAACAGCAGGTTAATGTCTCTCTCTCTCTACTACAGCAGGTTAATGTCTCTCTCTCTCCACACCAGCAGGTTAATGTCTCTCTCTCTCCACACCAGCAGATTAATGTCTCTCTCTCTACAACAGCAGGTTAATGTCTCTCTCTCTCTCTCTACTACAGCAGGTTAATGTCTCTCTCTCTCTCTACTACAGCAGGTTAATGTCTCTCTCTCTCTCTCTCTCTCTCTCTACAACAGAAGGTTAATGTCTCTCTCTCTACTACAGCAGGTTCATGTCTCTCTCTCTCTCTACTACAGCAGGTTAATGTCTCTCTCTCTCTACTACAGCAGGTTAATGTCTCTCTCTCTCTCTACTACAGCAGGTTAATGTCTCTCTCTCTCTACTACAGCAGGTTAATGTCTCTCTCTCTACTACAGCAGGTTAATGTCTCTCTCTCTCTCTACTACAGCAGGTTAATGTCTCTCTCTCTCTACTACAGCAGGTTAATGTCTCTCTCTCTCTCTCTACTACAGCAGGTTAATGTCTCTCTCTCTCTACTACAGCAGGTTAATGTCTCTCTCTCTACTACATCAGGTTAATGTCTCTCTCTCTACTACAGCAGGTTAATGTCTCTCTCTCTACTACAGCAGGTTAATGTCTCTCTCTCTCTACTACAGCAGGTTAATGTGTCTCTCTCTACTACAGCAGGTTAATGTCTCTCTCTCTACAACAGCAGGTTAATGTCTCTCTCTCTCTACTACAGCAGGTTAATGTCTCTCTCTCTACTACAGCAGGTTAATGTCTCTCTCTCTACTACAGCAGGTTAATGACTCTCTCTCTACTACAGGAGGTTAATGTCTCTCTCTCTACTACAGCAGGTTAATGTCTCTCTCTCTACTAGAGCAGGTTAATGTCTCTCTCTCTCTCTACTACAGCAGGTTAATGTCTCTCTCTCTACTACAGCAGGTTAATGTCTCTCTCTCTACTACAGCAGGTTAATGTCTCTCTCTCTACTACAGCAGGTTAATGTCTCTCTCTCTACTACAGCAGGTTAATGTCTCTCTCTCTCTACTACAGCAGGTTAATGTCTCTCTCTCTCTCTACTACAGCAGGTTAATGTCTCTCTCTCTACTACAGCAGGTTAATGTCTCTCTCTCTCTCTACTACAGCAGGTTAATGTCTCTCTCTCTACTACAGCAGGTTAATGTCTCTCTCTCTCTCTACTACTGCAGGTTAATGTCTCTCTCTCTACTACAGCAGGTGAATGTCTCTCTCTCTACTACAGCAGGTTAATGTCTCTCTCTCTCTACTACAGCAGGTTAATGTCTCTCTCTCTCTCTACTACAGCAGGTTAATGTCTCTCTCTCTCTCTTCTACAGCAGGTTAATGTCTCTCTCTCTACTACAGCAGGTTAATGTCTCTCTCTCTCTCTCTATTACAGCAGGTTAATGTCTCTCTCTCTCTCTACTACAGCAGGTTAATGTCTCTCTCTCTCTCTACTACAGCAGGTTAATGTCTCTCTCTCTCTCTCTCTCTCTCTCTACAACAGAAGGTTAATGTCTCTCTCTCTACTACAGCAGGTTCATGTCTCTCTCTCTCTCTACTACAGCAGGTTAATGTCTCTCTCTCTCTACTACAGCAGGTTAATGTCTCTCTCTCTCTCTACTACAGCAGGTTAATGTCTCTCTCTCTCTACTACAGCAGGTTAATGTCTCTCTCTCTACTACAGCAGGTTAATGTCTCTCTCTCTCTCTACTACAGCAGGTTAATGTCTCTCTCTCTCTACTACAGCAGGTTAATGTCTCTCTCTCTCTCTACTACAGCAGGTTAATGTCTCTCTCTCTCTACTACAGCAGGTTAATGTCTCTCTCTCTACTACATCAGGTTAATGTCTCTCTCTCTACTACAGCAGGTTAATGTCTCTCTCTCTACTACAGCAGGTTAATGTCTCTCTCTCTCTACTACAGCAGGTTAATGTGTCTCTCTCTACTACAGCAGGTTAATGTCTCTCTCTCTACAACAGCAGGTTAATGTCTCTCTCTCTCTACTACAGCAGGTTAATGTCTCTCTCTCTACTACAGCAGGTTAATGTCTCTCTCTCTACTACAGCAGGTTAATGACTCTCTCTCTACTACAGAAGGTTAATGTCTCTCTCTCTACTACAGCAGGTTAATGTCTCTCTCTCTACTAGAGCAGGTTAATGTCTCTCTCTCTCTCTACTACAGCAGGTTAATGTCTCTCTCTCTACTACAGCAGGTTAATGTCTCTCTCTCTACTACAGCAGGTTAATGTCTCTCTCTCTACTACAGCAGGTTAATGTCTCTCTCTCTACTACAGCAGGTTAATGTCTCTCTCTCTCTACTACAGCAGGTTAATGTCTCTCTCTCTACTACAGCAGGTTAATGTCTCTCTCTCTCTCTACTACAGCAGGTTAATGTCTCTCTCTCTACTACAGCAGGTTAATGTCTCTCTCTCTCTCTACTACTGCAGGTTAATGTCTCTCTCTCTACTACAGCAGGTGAATGTCTCTCTCTCTACTACAGCAGGTTAATGTCTCTCTCTCTCTACTACAGCAGGTTAATGTCTCTCTCTCTCTCTACTACAGCAGGTTAATGTCTCTCTCTCTCTCTTCTACAGCAGGTTAATGTCTCTCTCTCTACTACAGCAGGTTAATATCTCTCTCTCTCTACTACAGCAGGTTAATGTCTCTCTCTCTCTACTACAGCAGGTTAATGTCTCTCTCTCTCTCTGCTACAGCAGGTTAATGTCTCTCTCTCTCTACTACAGCAGGTTAATGTCTCTCTCTCTCTCTTCTACAGCAGGTTAATGTCTCTCTCTCTACTACAGCAGGTTAATATCTCTCTCTCTCCACAACAGCAGGTTAATGTCTCTCTCTCTACTACAGCAGGTTAATATCTCTCTCTCTCCACAACAGCAGGTTAATGTCTCTCTCTCTCTACTACAGCAGGTTAATGTCTCTCTCTCTCTTCTACAGCAGGTTAATGTCTCTCTCTCTACTACAGCAGGTTAATGTCTCTCTCTCTCTACTACAGCAGGTTAATGTCTCTCTCTCTCTCTTCTACAGCAGGTTAATGTCTCTCTCTCTACTACAGCAGGTTAATATCTCTCTCTCTCTACTACAGCAGGTTAATGTATCTCTCTCTCTACTACAGCAGGTTAATGTCTCTCTCTCTCTCTGCTACAGCAGGTTAATGTCTCTCTCTCTCTACTACAGCAGGTTAATGTCTCTCTCTCTCTCTTCTACAGCTGGTTAATGTCTCTCTCTCTACTACAGCAGGTTAATGTCTCTCTCTCTCTCTGCTACAGCAGGTTAATATCTCTCTCTCTCTCTACTACAGCAGGTTAATGTCTCTTTCTCTCTATAACAGCAGGTTAATGTATCTCTCTCTCTCTACTACAGCAGGTTAATGTCTCTTTCTCTCTACTACAGCAGGTTAATGTCTCTCTCTCTCTCTACTACAGCAGGTTAATGTCTCTCTCTCTCTACTACAGCAGGTTAATGTCTCTCTCTCTACTACAGCAGGTTAATGTCTCTCTCTCTCTCTACAGCAGCAGGTAAATGTCTCTCTCTCTACAACAGCAGGTTAATGTCTCTTTCTCTCTATAACAGCAGGTTAATGTATCTCTCTCTCTCTACTACAGCAGGTTAATGTCTCTTTCTCTCTACTACAGCAGGTTAATGTCTCTCTCTCTCTCTACAACAGCAGGTTAATGTCTCTCTCTCTCTCTACAACAGCAGGTTAATGTCTCTCTCTCTCTCTACAACAGCAGGTTAATGTCTCTCTCTCTCACTCTCTCTACAACAGCAGGTTAATGTCTCTCTCTCTCTACTACAGCAGGATAATGTCTCTCTCTCTCTACAACAGCAGGGTAATGTCTCTCTCTCTCTCTCTACAACAGCAGGTTAATGTCTCTCTCTCTCTACTACAGCAGGTTAATGTCTCTCTCTCTCTACAACAGTAGGTTAATATCTCTCTCTCTCTCTACTACAGCAGGTTAATGTCTCTCTCTCTACTACAGCAGGTTAATGTCTCTCTCTCTCTCTACTACAGCAGGTTAATGTCTCTCTCTCTCTACTACAGCAGGTTAATGTCTCTCTCTCTCTCTACTACAGCAGGTTAATGTCTCTCTCTCTCTACAACAGCAGGTTAATGTCTCTCTCTCTCTCTACTACAGCAGGTTAATGTCTCTCTCTCTCTCTACTATAGCAGGTTAATGTCTCTCTCTCTTCAACAGCAGGATAATGTCTCTCTCTCTCTACTACAGCAGGTTAATGTCTCTCTCTCTACAACAGCAGGTTAATGTCTCTCTCTCTACTACAGCAGGATAATGTCTCTCTCTCTCACTCTCTCTACAACAGCAGGTTAATGTCTCTCTCTCTCTACAACAGCAGGTTAATGTCTCTCTCTCTCTCTACAACAGCAGGTTAATGTCTCTCTCTCTCTCTACAACAGCAGGTTAATGTCTCTCTCTCTCACTCTCTCTACAACAGCAGGTTAATGTCTCTCTCTCTCTACTACAGCAGGATAATGTCTCTCTCTCTCTACAACAGCAGGGTAATGTCTCTCTCTCTCTCTCTACAACAGCAGGTTAATGTCTCTCTCTCTCTACTACAGCAGGTTAATGTCTCTCTCTCTCTACAACAGTAGGTTATTATCTCTCTCTCTCTCTACTACAGCAGGTTAATGTCTCTCTCTCTACTACAGCAGGTTAATGTCTCTCTCTCTCTCTACTACAGCAGGTTAATGTCTCTCTCTCTCTACTACAGCAGGTTAATGTCTCTCTCAATTCAAATTCAAATTCAAATTCAAGCTGCTTTATTGGCATGAAAAACATTGTGTCAATATTGCCAAAGCAACAATGTATACAATATACATTGTAACAAAATTATAAATGATAGCAAATAATAATATAAAATGGTAGTAAATAATAATACAAAATTAAATACAAAAATAATAACAATAAAATGGTAACAGTCTACAGTAAACATTAATAATTATAGTAATAACAATAATAGTAATAATAAGTAAGTTACTGTTTACTATGCAGATGTTATTATTCAGTGTCCCTCAGGCTATGGCAGGAAAATACATATTTGGCTGCAAGAGGAGCCATTGCTCCTTCGCCCATGAGTATTCTTAGTTTTTCCTCTGGGTTCAATTTGTAAAAATTTGGAATATATGTAGTCATTTCTGTGAATAATGAGTCTCTTTGTGAGGAATATTTATCACAGTAAAGGAGAAAGTGCATCTCTGTCTCTACCTCCCCTGTCATGCAGTGACCACATACACGCTCCTCTTTGGGTAGCCATGTCTTTTTATGTCTGCCGGTTTCTATTGCCAATCGGTGGTCACTCAGCCTGTACTTGGTAAGGATCTGTCTCTGCTTCGTATCTCTGACAGAGTAGAGATAATCAGCCAATTCATATTCTCTGTTTAGGGTCAGATAGCAATTTAGTCGGCTTTGGGATTTTGTTTCGTTTTTCCAGTATTGTAAATATGATTCCTTTGATTGGTTCATGATTTTGCTTATTGGAATTCTTTCTTTTGAAGCAGTGCTGGCGTCAGCTTGGTTGGTGAGGTCCAACACCAGCTGACTGAGAGGGCTCGTTTCTGGGCTCAGCTCTTGGGCTTGAAGTGCTTTAAATTGCAGACTCGAATTTGGACTTGAATTTAGATGTAGCCAAAATTTTAATGATCTTTTCTGTATTTTCATTATTACTGGAAAACGGCCCAATTCTGCCCTACATGCATTAGTTGGTGTATTTCTCTGGACTTGTAGAATTTTCCGACAGAATTCTGCATGTAGGGCTTCAATTGGATGTTTGTCCCACATTTTAAAATCCAGTTTATTGAGTGGCCCCCAAACCTCACTTCCATAAAGTGCTATTGGTAGGATTACACTGTCAAATATTTTAGTCCAAATTCTAATTGGGATGTTGATTTTGAATAATTTCATTTTTATTGCATACATTGCTCTGCGGGCTTTTTCTTTGAGTGCCTTCACTGCCATATTAAAGTTTCCCGATGCAGATATGGTCAGACCAAGGTAGGTGTAATTTTTTGTGTGTTCAATTAAGGTGTTGTTCAGGGTGAATTTACATTTTTGTTTCTGACATCTGGGTTTTTTTTTGGAAAATCATGATTTTAGTTTTTTGGAAATTTACTGCCAGGGCCCAATTATGGCAATATTGCTCCAGAATATTCATGTTTTGTTGAAGACCTTCTTTGGTTGGTGATAGAAGTACCAAGTCATCAGCATATAGCAGGTATTTCACCTCTGTGTCAAATAGTGTGAGTCCTGGGGCTGGAGATTGGTCCAACATGTCTGCTAATTCATTGATATAAATGTTGAAAAGATTTGGACTCAAATTGCAGCCTTGTCTCACACCTCGACATTGTGAAAAAAATTCTGTTCTTTGGTTTTTGATTTTTATTGCACACTTGTTTTCTGTGTACATACATTTTATTAAGTCATACACCTTACCACCAAGCCCACTTTGTAGAATTTTGTAGAATAGCCCTTCGTGCCAAATCGAGTCAAATGCTTTTTTAAAGTCAATAAAGCAAGCAAAGATTTTGCCCTCTTTTTTTTGGTGGACGTGTTTATTAATTAGTGTGTGTAAGGTGTATATATGGTCAGTAGTGCGATGGTTAGGGAGAAAGCCAATTTGACATTTACTTATTACATTTTTTTCTTGAAGAAAGGTTTGAATTCTTGAATTCAAAATGCTACAGAAAATCTTTCCCAAGTTACTGTTGACGCAAATTCCCCTGTAATTATTGGGGTCTGATTTGTCTCCACTTTTGTGGATAGGGGAGATGAGCCCCTGGTTCCAGACATCAGGGAAGCAGCCAGAAGTTAAAACCATGTTGAACAATTTAAGCACAGCATTTTGCAACTCAGGTGTGCTGTTTTTCAGCATTTCATTTCTGATGTTGTCTACACCACAAGCCTTTTTTGATTTAATAGATTTTAGCTTTTCATTTAGTTCTTGTTGGGTTATTGGGTAATCTAATGGATTTTGGTTGTTTTTAATGACTGATTCCAGGATGTTCAATTTTTCTTTAATTTCTAATTGGTTCTGGTTTAAGTCTTTTTGTGGGATGTTTTTGTATAGATTATCAAAGTAAGTTTTCCAAATTCCTACATCTTGTATGGCTAATTCTTGTGGCTTTGTTGTGCTTAAATTGTTCCACATGTCCCAGAACTGATTTTGGTCAATTGCGTTTTCAATTTCATCAAGTGTCTTGTTGGTATAATTCAATTTCTTGCATTTCAGTGTTTGTTTATACTGTTTCAGAGTTTCAAAGTATTCATATCGTAGCTCTGGGTTGTTTTGCTGCTTATGTTTTTTGTTTGACATTTGTCTTAGGTGTTTTCTAATTGTTTTACATTCATTATCAAACCATTTGTCAGAAACATTTTGATTTTTGCTTCTGATGTTGCATTGCTTTGGTTTTCTCAAATTTGCTTTCGATGCTGCTTTTTGGAATATGCAGTTGATGTTTTGGGTAGCTGAATTGACACCATCTTTATTGTTTTGGTACTGTGAGTTATTGAAAAACTGTATAGAGTTCATCATTTCATTTGAGTTCAATGTTTCAATGAATGCCTCTGCACTGTTTGGAGCCCATCTGAACGATTGGTTTATGTTGTAAAGTTTATTGGGCTGTTTTTTTGAATGAATATTGCCGGTTAATTTCTTCAGAAACACGTTGATCTGACTGTGATCTGACAATGGTGTCTGTGGTCTGACAGTGAATGCACTAATGGAGGAGGGGTCAATGTCAGTGATGGCATAATCGACTACACTTGTCCCAAGAGCTGAGCAGTAAGTAAACTGACCTAAAGAGTCCCCTCTGATTCTACCATTAAGCATGTACAGGCCTAAGGCTCGACAGAGATGTACTAACTCTTTTCCATTTTTGTTCAGTATTTGGTCAGGACTGTTTCTATTATTTATAATAGGGCTACTGTACAAGGAGGGGTGTCCAAATATGTGGTGGTTACCTCCCGCATCAGTGTAGTCAGGCTCAGAACCTGTTCTTGCATTGAAATCTCCACAAATCTCTACTACAGCAGGTTAATGTCTCTCTCTCTCTACTACAGCAGGTTAATGTCTCTCTCTCTCTACAACAGCAGGTTAATGTCTCTCTCTCTCCACCACATAGGTGAATGTCTCTCTCTCTCACCACAAAACAGCAGTTAATGTCTCTCTCTCTCTCTACAACAGCAGGTTAATGTCTCTCTCTCTCTCCACAACAGCAGGGTAATCTTTCTCTCTCTACTACAGCAGGTTAATGTCTCTCTCTCTCTCTACAACAGCAGGTTAATGTCTCTCTCTCTCTACTACAGCAGGTTAATGTCTCTCTCTCTCTACTACAGCAGGTTAATGTCTCTCTCTCTACTACAGCAGGTTAATGTCTCTCTCTCTCTCTACAGCAGCAGGTAAATGTCTCTCTCTCTACAACAGCAGGTTAATGTCTCTCTCTCTCCACCACATAGGTTAATGTCTCTCTCTCTCTCTACAACAGCAGGTTAATGTCTCTCTCTCTCTCTACAACAGCAGGTTAATGTCTCTCTCTCTCTCTACAACAGCAGGTTAATGTCTCTCTCTCTCTCTCTCTCTCTACATACGCAGGTTAATGTCTCTCTCTCTGTACTACAGCAGGATAATGTCTCTCTCTCTCTACAACAGCAGGGTAATGTCTCTCTCTCTCTCTCTACAACAGCAGGTTAATGTCTCTCTCTCTCTACTACAGCAGGTTAATCTCTCTCTCTCTCTCTCTCTCTACAACAGAAGGTTAATGTCTCTCTCTCTCTACAACAGCAGGTTAATGTCTCTCTCTCTCTACTACAGCAGGTTAATCTCTCTCTCTCTCTCTCTCTCTCTACAACAGCAGGTTAATGTCTCTCTCTCTCTACTACAGCAGGTTAATGTCTCTCTCTCTCTACAACAGTAGGTTAATATCTCTCTCTCTCTCTCTCTCTCTACAACAGAAGGTTAATGTCTCTCTCTCTACTACAGCAGGTTAATGTCTCTCTCTCTCTCTACTACAGCAGGTTAATGTCTCTATCTCTCTACTACAGCAGGTTAATGTCTCTCTCTCTCTCTACTACAGCAGGTTAATGTCTCTCTCTCTCTACTACAGCAGGTTAATGTCTCTCTCTCTCTCTACTACAGCAGGTTAATGCCTCTCTCTATCTCTACAACAGCAGGTTAATGTCTCTTTCTCTCTCTACAACAGCAGGTTAATGTCTCTCTCTCTCTCTACAACAGCAGGTTAATGTCTCTCTCTCTCTCTACTACAGCAGGTTAATGTCTCTCTCTCTCTCTACTATAGCAGGTTAATGTCTCTCTCTCTACAACAGCAGGATAATGTCTCTCTCTCTCTACTACAGCAGGTTAATGTCTCTCTCTCTACAACAGCAGGTTAATGTCTCTCTCTCTACTACAGCAGGATAATGTCTCTCTCTCTCTTTTACAGCAGGTTAATGCCTCTCTCTCTCTCTACAACAGCAGGTTAATGTCTCTCTCTACAACAGCAGGTTAATTTCTCTCTCTCTACAACAGCAGGTTAATGTCTCTCTCTCTACTACAGCAGGATAATGTCTCTCTCTCTCTACTACAGCAGGATAATGTCTCTCTCTCTCTACTACAGCAGGTTAATGTCTCTCTCTCCACAACAGCAGGTTAATGTCTCTCTCTCTCTACTACAGCAGGTTAATGTCTCTCTCTCTCCACAACAGCAGGTTAATGTCTCTCTCTCTCTACTACAGCAGGTTAATGTCTCTCTCTCTCCACAACAGCAGGTTAATGTCTCTCTCTCTCTACTACAGCAGGTTAATGTCTCTCTCTCTCCACAACAGCAGGTTAATGTATCTCTCTCTCCACAACAGCAGGTTAATGTATCTCTCTCTACTACAGCAGGTTAATGTCTCTCTCTCTCTACTACAGCAGGTTAATGTCTCTCTCTCTCCACAACAGCAGGTTAATGTCTCTCTCTCTCTACTACAGCAGGTTAATGTCTCTCTCTCTCCACAACAGCAGGTTAATGTCTCTCTCTCTCTACTACAGCAGGTTAATGTCTCTCTCTCTCCACAACAGCAGGTTAATGTCTCTCTCTCTCCACAACAGCAGGTTAATGTCTCTCTCTCTACTACAGCAGGTTAATGTCTCTCTCTCTCTCTACAACAGCAGGTTAATGTCTCTCTCTCTACAACAGCAGGTTAATGTCTCTCTCTCTCCACAACAGCAGGTTAATGTCTCTCTCTCTCTCCACAACAGCAGGTTAATGTCTCTCTCTCTACAACAGCAGGTTAATGTCTCTCTCTCTCCACAACAGCAGATTAATGTCTCTCTCTCTCTCTACAACAGCAGGTTAATGTCTCTCTCTCTACAACAGCAGGTTAATGTCTCTCTCTCTCCACAACAGCAGATTAATGTCTCTCTCTCTCTCCACAACAGCAGGTTAATGTCTCTCTCTCTACAACAGCAGGTTAATGTCTCTCTCTCTCCACAACAGCAGATTAATGTCTCTCTCTCTACAACAGCAGGTTAATGTCTCTCTCTCTCTACTACAGCAGGTTAATGTCTCTCTCTCTCTACAACAGCAGGTTAATGTCTCTCTCTCTCTACAACAGCAGGTTAATCTCTCTCTCTCTCTCTACTACAGCAGGTTAATGTCTCTCTCTCTCTACTACAGCAGGTTAATGTCTCTCTCTCTACTACAGCAGGTTAATGTCTCTCTCTCTCTCTCTACTACAGCAGGTTAATGTCTCTCTCTCTCTACTACAGCAGGTTAATGTCTCTCTCTCTCTCTCTACTACAGCAGGATAATGTCTCTCTCTCTCTACTACAGCAGGTTAATGTCTCTCTCTCTCTCTACTACAGCAGGTTAATGTCTCTCTCTCTCTCTCTCTCTCTCTACAACAGAAGGTTAATGTCTCTCTCTCTACTACAGCAGGTTAATGTCTCTCTCTCTCTCTACTACAGCAGGTTAATGTCTCTCTCTCTCTACTACAGCAGGTTAATGTCTCTCTCTCTCTCTCTCTCTACTACAGCAGGTTAATGTCTCTCTCTCTCTACTACAGCAGGTTAATGTCTCTCTCTCTACTACAGCAGGTTAATGTCTCTCTCTCTCTCTACTACAGCAGGTTAATGTCTCTCTCTCTCTACTACAGCAGGTTAATGTCTCTCTCTCTCTCTACTACAGCAGGTTAATGTCTCTCTCTCTCTACTACAGCAGGTTAATGTCTCTCTCTCTCCACAACAGCAGGTTAATGTCTCTCTCTCTCTACTACAGCAGGTTAATGTCTCTCTCTCTCCACAACAGCAGGTTAATGTCTCTCTCTCTCCACAACAGCAGGTTAATGTCTCTCTCTCTCTCTCTACAACAGCAGGTTAATGTCTCTCTCTCTCTCTCTCTCTACAACAGCAGGTTAATGTCTCTCTCTCTCTACTACAGCAGGATAACGTCTCTCTCTCTCTCTACAACAGCAGGGTAATGTCTCTCTCTCTCTCTCTCTACAACAGCAGGTTAATGTCTCTCTCTCTCTACTACAGCAGGTTAATGTCTCTCTCTCTCTACAACAGTAGGTTAATATCTCTCTCTCTCTCTCTCTCTACAACAGAAGGTTAATGTCTCTCTCTCTACTACAGCAGGTTAATGTCTCTCTCTCTCTCTACTACAGCAGGTTAATGTCTCTCTCTCTCTACTACAGCAGGTTAATGTCTCTCTCTCTCTACTACAGCAGGTTAATGTCTCTCTCTCTCTACTACAGCAGGTTAATGTCTCTCTCTCTCTACTACAGCAGGTTAATGTCTCTCTCTCTCTCTACTACAGCAGGTTAATGTCTCTCTCTCTCTACAACAGCAGGTTAATGTCTCTCTCTCTCCACCACATAGGTGAATGTCTCTCTCTCTCACCACAAAACAGCAGTTAATGTCTCTCTCTCTCTCTACAACAGCAGGTTAATGTCTCTCTCTCTCCACAACAGCAGGTTAATGTCTCTCTCTCTCTACTACAGCAGGTTAATGTCTCTCTCTCTCTCTACAACAGCAGGTTAATGTCTCTCTCTCTAAACTACAGCAGGTTAATGTCTCTCTCTCTCTCTCTCTCTACTACAGCAGGTTAATGTCTCTCTCTCTCCACAACAGCAGGTTAATGTCTCTCTCTCTCTACTACAGCAGGTTAATGTCTCTCTCTCTCTCTACAACAGCAGGTTAATGTCTCTCTCTATCTCTACAACAGCAGGTTAATGTCTCTCTCTCTCTCTACAACAGCAGGTTAATGTCTCTCTCTCTCCACAACAGCAGGTTAATGTCTCTCTCTCTCTACTACAGCAGGTTAATGTCTCTCTCTCTCTCTACAACAGCAGGTTAATGTCTCTCTCTCTAAACTACAGCAGGTTAATGTCTCTCTCTCTCTCTCTCTCTACTACAGCAGGTTAATGTCTCTCTCTCTCCACAACAGCAGGTTAATGTCTCTCTCTCTCTACTACAGCAGGTTAATGTCTCTCTCTCTCTCTACAACAGCAGGTTAATGTCTCTCTCTATCTCTACAACAGCAGGTTAATGTCTCTCTCTCTCTCTACAACAGCAGGTTAATGTCTCTCTCTCTCCACAACAGCAGGTTAATGTCTCTCTCTCTCTACTACAGCAGGTTAATGTCTCTCTCTCTCTCTACAACAGCAGGTTAATGTCTCTCTCTCTAAACTACAGCAGGTTAATGTCTCTCTCTCTCTCTCTCTCTACTACAGCAGGTTAATGTCTCTCTCTCTCCACAACAGCAGGTTAATGTCTCTCTCTCTCTACTACAGCAGGTTAATGTCTCTCTCTCTCTCTACAACAGCAGGTTAATGTCTCTCTCTATCTCTACAACAGCAGGTTAATGTCTCTCTCTCTCTCTACAACAGCAGGTTAATGTCTCTCTCTCTCTCTACTATAGCAGGTTAATGTCTCTCTCTCTCTCTACTATAGCAGGTTAATGTCTCTCTCTCTACTACAGCAGGATAATGTCTCTCTCTCTCTACTACAGCAGGTTAATGTCTCTCTCTCTACAACAGCAGGTTAATGTCTCTCTCTCTCTACTACAGCAGGATAATGTCTCTCTCTCTCTACTACAGCAGGATAATGTCTCTCTCTCTCTACTACAGCAGGTTAATGTCTCTCTCTCCACAACAACAGGTTAATGTCTCTCTCTCTCTACTACAGCAGGTTAATGTCTCTCTCTCTCTACTACAGCAGGTTAATGTCTCTCTCTCTCCACAACAGCAGGTTAATGTCTCTCTCTCTCTACTACAGCAGGTTAATGTCTCTCTCTCTCCACAACAGCAGGTTAATGTCTCTCTCTCTCTCTACTACAGCAGGTTAATGTCTCTCTCTCTCCACAACAGCAGGTTAATGTCTCTCTCTCTACTACAGCAGGTTAATGTCTCTCTCTCTCCACAACAGCAGGTTAATGTCTCTCTCTCTCCACAACAGCAGGTTAATGTCTCTCTCTCTACTACAGCAGGTTAATGTCTCTCTCTCTCCACAACAGCAGGTTAATGTCTCTCTCTCTACTACAGCAGGTTAATGTCTCTCTCTCTCCACAACAGCAGGTTAATGTCTCTCTCTCTCCACAACAGCAGATTAATGTCTCTCTCTCTCTCCACAAGAGCAGGTTAATGTCTCTCTCTCTCTCCACAACAGCAGGTTAATGTCTCTCTCTCTACAACAGCAGGTTAATGTCTCTCTCTCTCCACAACAGCAGATTAATGTCTCTCTCTCTACAACAGCAGGTTAATGTCTCTCTCTCTCTACTACAGCAGGTTAATGTCTCTCTCTCTCTACAACAGCAGGTTAATGTCTCTCTCTCTCTACAACAGCAGGTTAATCTCTCTCTCTCTCTCTACTACAGCAGGTTGATGTCTCTCTCTCTCCACAACAGCAGATTAATGTCTCTCTCTCTACAACAGCAGGTTAATGTCTCTCTCTCTCTACTACAGCAGGTTAATGTCTCTCTCTCTCTACTACAGCAGGTTAATGTCTCTCTCTCTCTCTCTACTACAGCAGGTTAATGTCTCTCTCTCTCTACTACAGCAGGTTAATGTCTCTCTCTCTCTCTCTCTCTACTACAGCAGGTTAATGTCTCTCTCTCTCTACAACAGCAGGTTAATCTCTCTCTCTCTCTCTACTACAGCAGGTTAATGTCTCTCTCTCTCCACAACAGCAGATTAATGTCTCTCTCTCTACAACAGCAGGTTAATGTCTCTCTCTCTCTACTACAGCAGGTTAATGTCTCTCTCTCTCTACTACAGCAGGTTAATGTCTCTCTCTCTCTCTCTACTACAGCAGGTTAATGTCTCTCTCTCTCTACTACAGCAGGTTAATGTCTCTCTCTCTCTCTCTACTACAGCAGGTTAATGTCTCTCTCTCTCTACTACAGCAGGTTAATGTCTCTCTCTCTCTCTACTACAGCAGGTTAATGTCTCTCTCTCTCTCTCTCTCTCTCTACAACAGAAGGTTAATGTCTCTCTCTCTACTACAGCAGGTTAATGTCTCTCTCTCTCTCTACTACAGCAGGTTAATGTCTCTCTCTCTCTACTACAGCAGGTTAATGTCTCTCTCTCTCTACTACAGCAGGTTAATGTCTCTCTCTCTCTACTACAGCAGGTTAATGTCTCTCTCTCTACTACAGCAGGTTAATGTCTCTCTCTCTCTCTACTACAGCAGGTTAATGTCTCTCTCTCTCTACTACAGCAGGTTAATGTCTCTCTCTCTCTCTACTACAGCAGGTTAATGTCTCTCTCTCTCTACTACAGCAGGTTAATGTCTCTCTCTCTCCACAACAGCAGGTTAATGTCTCTCTCTCTCTACTACAGCAGGTTAATGTCTCTCTCTCTCCACAACAGCAGGTTAATGTCTCTCTCTCTCCACAACAGCAGGTTAATGTCTCTCTCTCTCTCTACAACAGCAGGTTAATGTCTCTCTCTCTCTCTCTCTCTACAACAGCAGGGTAATGTCTCTCTCTCTCTCCACAACAGCAGGTTAATGTCTCTCTCTCTCTCCACAACAGCAGGTTAATGTCTCTCTCTCTACAACAGCAGGTTAATGTCTCTCTCTCTCCACAACAGCAGATTAATGTCTCTCTCTCTACAACAGCAGGTTAATGTCTCTCTCTCTCTACTACAGCAGGTTAATGTCTCTCTCTCTCTACAACAGCAGGTTAATGTCTCTCTCTCTCCACAACAGCAGATTAATGTCTCTCTCTCTACAACAGCAGGTTAATGTCTCTCTCTCTCTACTACAGCAGGTTAATGTCTCTCTCTCTCTACAACAGCAGGTTAATGTCTCTCTCTCTCTACAACAGCAGGTTAATCTCTCTCTCTCTCTCTACTACAGCAGGTTGATGTCTCTCTCTCTACTACAGCAGGTTAATGTCTCTCTCTCTCTCTCTCTACTACAGCAGGTTAATGTCTCTCTCTCTCTACTACAGCAGGTTAATGTCTCTCTCTCTCTCTCTACTACAGCAGGTTAATGTCTCTCTCTCTACTACAGCAGGTTAATGTCTCTCTCTCTCTCTACTACAGCAGGTTAATGTCTCTCTCTCTCTACTACAGCAGGTTAATGTCTCTCTCTCTCTCTACTACAGCAGGTTAATGTCTCTCTCTCTCTACTACAGCAGGTTAATGTCTCTCTCTCTCCACAACAGCAGGTTAATGTCTCTCTCTCTCTACTACAGCAGGTTAATGTCTCTCTCTCTCCACAACAGCAGGTTAATGTCTCTCTCTCTCCACAACAGCAGGTTAATGTCTCTCTCTCTCTCTACAACAGCAGGTTAATGTCTCTCTCTCTCTCTCTCTCTCTACAACAGCAGGTTAATGTCTCTCTCTCTCTACTACAGCAGGATAATGTCTCTCTCTCTCTACAACAGCAGGGTAATGTCTCTCTCTTTCTCTCTACAACAGCAGGTTAATGTCTCTCTCTCTCTACTACAGCAGGTTAATGTCTCTCTCTCTCTACAACAGTAGGTTAATCTCTCTCTCTCTCTCTCTCTCTACAACAGAAGGTTAATGTCTCTCTCTCTACTACAGCAGGTTAATGTCTCTGTCTCTCTCTACTACAGCAGGTTAATGTCTCTATCTCTCTACTACAGCAGGTTAATGTCTCTCTCTCTCTCTACTACAGCAGGTTAATGTCTCTCTCTCTCTACTACAGCAGGTTAATGTCTCTCTCTCTCTACTACAGCAGGTTAATGTCTCTCTCTCTCTCTACTACAGCAGGTTAATGTCTCTCTCTCTCTACAACAGCAGGTTAATGTCTCTCTCTCTCCACCACATAGGTGAATGTCTCTCTCTCTCACCACAAAACAGCAGTTAATGTCTCTCTCTCTCTCTACAACAGCAGGTTAATGTCTCTCTCTCTCCACAACAGCAGGTTAATGTCTCTCTCTCTCTACTACAGCAGGTTAATGTCTCTCTCTCTCTCTACAACAGCAGGTTAATGTCTCTCTCTCTAAACTACAGCAGGTTAATGTCTCTCTCTCTCTCTCTCTCTCTACTACAGCAGGTTAATGTCTCTCTCTCTCCACAACAGCAGGTTAATGTCTCTCTCTCTCTACTACAGCAGGTTAATGTCTCTCTCTCTCTCTACAACAGCAGGTTAATGTCTCTCTCTATCTCTACAACAGCAGGTTAATGTCTCTCTCTCTCTCTACAACAGCAGGTTAATGTCTCTCTCTCTCTCTACTACAACAGGTTAATGTCTCTCTCTCTCTCTACAACAGCAGGTCAATGTCTCTCTCTATCTCTACAACAGCAGGTTAATGTCTCTCTCTCTCTCTACAACAGCAGGTTAATGTCTCTCTCTCTCTCTACTATAGCAGGTTAATGTCTCTCTCTCTCTCTCTACTACAGCAGGTTAATGTCTCTCTCTCTCTCTACTATAGCAGGTTAATGTCTCTCTCTCTACTACAGCAGGATAATGTCTCTCTCTCTCTACTACAGCAGGTTAATGTCTCTCTCTCTACAACAGCAGGTTAATGTCTCTCTCTCTACTACAGCAGGATAATGTCTCTCTCTCTCTTTTACAGCAGGTTAATGCCTCTCTCTCTCTCTCTACAACAGCAGGTTAATGTCTCTCTCTACAACAGCAGATTAATGTCTCTCTCTCTACAACAGCAGGTTAATGTCTCTCTCTCTACTACAGCAGGATAATGTCTCTCTCTCTCTACTACAGCAGGATAATGTCTCTCTCTCTCTACTACAGCAGGTTAATGTCTCTCTCTCCACAACAGCAGGTTAATGTCTCTCTCTCTCTACTACAGCAGGTTAATGTCTCTCTCTCTCTACTACAGCAGGTTAATGTCTCTCTCTCTCCACAACAGCAGGCTAATGTCTCTCTCTCTCTACTACAGCAGGTTAATGTCTCTCTCTCTCCACAACAGCAGGTTAATGTCTCTCTCTCTCCACAACAGCAGGTTAATGTCTCTCTCTCTACAACAGCAGGTTAATGTCTCTCTCTCTCTCCACAACAGCAGGTTAATGTCTCTCTCTCTACTACAGCAGGTTAATGTATCTCTCTCTCCACAACAGCAGGTTAATGTCTCTCTCTCTACTACAGCAGGTTAATGTCTCTCTCTCTCCACAACAGCAGGTTAATGTCTCTCTCTACAACAGCAGGTTAATGTCTCTCTCTCTCTACTACAGCAGGTTAATGTCTCTCTCTCTCTACAACAGCAGGTTAATGTCTCTCTCTCTACAACAGCAGGTTAATCTCTCTCTCTACTACAGCAGGTTGATGTCTCTCTCTCTACTACAGCAGGTTAATGTCTCTCTCTCTCTCTCTCTACTACAGCAGGTTAATGTCTCTCTCTCTCTACTACAGCAGGTTAATGTCTCTCTCTCTCTCTCTACTACAGCAGGTTAATGTCTCTCTCTCTCTACTACAGCAGGTTAATGTCTCTCTCTCTCTCTACTACAGCAGGTTAATGTCTCTCTCTCTCTCTCTCTCTCTCTACAACAGAAGGTTAATGTCTCTCTCTCTACTACAGCAGGTTAATGTCTCTCTCTCTCTCTACTACAGCAGGTTAATGTCTCTCTCTCTCTACTACAGCAGGTTAATGTCTCTCTCTCTCTCTCTACTACAGCAGGTTAATGTCTCTCTCTCTCTACTACAGCAGGTTAATGTCTCTCTCTCTACTACAACAGGTTAATGTCTCTCTCTCTCTCTACTACAGCAGGTTAATGTCTCTCTCTCTCTACTACAGCAGGTTAATGTCTCTCTCTCTCCACAACAGCAGGTTAATGTCTCTCTCTCTCTACTACAGCAGGTTAATGTCTCTCTCTCTCCACAACAGCAGGTTAATGTCTCTCTCTCTCCACAACAGCAGGTTAATGTCTCTCTCTCTACTACAGCAGGTTAATGTCTCTCTCTCTCCACAACAGCAGATTAATGTCTCTCTCTCTACAACAGCAGGTTAATGTCTCTCTCTACAACAGCAGGTTAATGTCTCTCTCTCTACTACAGCAGGTTGATGTCTCTCTCTCTACTACAGCAGGTTAATGTCTCTCTCTCTCTCTACTACAGCAGGTTAATGTCTCTCTCTCTCTACTACAGCAGGTTAATGTCTCTCTCTCTCTCTCTCTCTCTCTCTCTCTCTCTACAACAGAAGGTTAATGTCTCTCTCTCTACTACAGCAGGTTAATGTCTCTCTCTCTCTCTACTACAGCAGGTTAATGTCTCTCTCTCTCCACAACAGCAGGTTAAGGTCTCTCTCTACAACAGCAGGTTAATGTCTCTCTCTCTCTACTACAGCAGGTTAATGTCTCTCTCTCTCTACAACAGCAGGTTAATGTCTCTCTCTCTACAACAGCAGGTTAATCTCTCTCTCTACTACAGCAGGTTGATGTCTCTCTCTCTACTACAGCAGGTTAATGTCTCTCTCTCTCTCTCTACTACAGCAGGTTAATGTCTCTCTCTCTCTACTACAGCAGGTTAATGTCTCTCTCTCTCTCTCTACTACAGCAGGTTAATGTCTCTCTCTCTCTACTACAGCAGGTTAATGTCTCTCTCTCTCTACTACAGCAGGTTAATGTCTCTCTCTCTCTCTCTCTCTCTCTACTACAGCAGGTTAATGTCTCTATCTCTCTACTACAGCAGGTTAATGTCTCTCTCTCTCTCTACTACAGCAGGTTAATGTCTCTCTCTCTCTACTACAGCAGGTTAATGTCTCTCTCTCTCTCTCTACTACAGCAGGTTAATGTCTCTCTCTCTCTACTACAGCAGGTTAATGTCTCTCTCTCTACTACAGCAGGTTAATGTCTCTCTCTCTCTCTACTACAGCAGGTTAATGTCTCTCTCTCTCTACTACAGCAGGTTAATGTCTCTCTCTCTCCACAACAGCAGGTTAATGTCTCTCTCTCTCTACTACAGCAGGTTAATGTCTCTCTCTCTCCACAACAGCAGGTTAATGTCTTTCTCTCTCCACAACAGCAGGTTAATGTCTCTCTCTCTACTACAGCAGGTTAATGTCTCTCTCTCTCCACAACAGCAGATTAATGTCTCTCTCTCTACAACAGCAGGTTAATGTCTCTCTCTACAACAGCAGGTTAATGTCTCTCTCTCTACTACAGCAGGTTGATGTCTCTCTCTCTACTACAGCAGGTTAATGTCTCTCTCTCTCTCTCTCTCTACTACAGCAGGTTAATGTCTCTCTCTCTCTCTACTACAGCAGGTTAATGTCTCTCTCTCTCTCTACTACAGCAGGTTAATGTCTCTCTCTCTCTACTACAGCAGGTTAATGTCTCTCTCTCTCTCTCTCTCTCTCTCTCTCGTCGGAGTGCATGCTGGGAGTGAGTCGTCAAGCAGAGTGTTTGTGAGCGCGAATGAAATTTCTTTTCACTCTATTGGGTTTTGGTATGTACATATATATATATTGATTAGTTTAGTTGTTTTAAGGGTATATTGTTTAACTATCACTAAGCACGTATAGGGGTGGTGGGATCTTTGAGGTTGGTTTTTCGCGAGGGCACAACCAGCGGGTGGGGCTGGTTGCAATGGCCACTCGCGGGAATGTAGAGTTTGAAAAACTTAGTCGGAGGCATGGAGTAAAAATTCCTGCTGCGGCTGGGTGTTCAGTGGAAGAATGTAGCTTGGCTGTGGGTGCTATCATTGGGTATGATAGCATCAAATCAGCCTCAAGGATGAATAGCGCTGTAGTGATATTCTTAGATTCAATTGAAAAGGTGAATAAGATAGTTGAGAGGGGTGTTGTGTTGCGGGAGACACAGACGCCGGTATTTCCGCTTATGAATCCTGCGAAGAAAGTTATGCTTTCTAACGTGCCACCATTTGTTAGAGATGAAGTGTTAGAGCGAGAGTTATCTCGTCATGGTCAAATCGTATCTACAATAAAGAAGGTTCTTTTTGGATGCAAATCTCCGTTGTTGAAACATGTCGTGTCTCATAGGAGACAAGTGCATATGATTTTAAAAAAGGAAGGAGATGAACTGAATTTAGCGTTTAGTTTTAAGATTGATGGATTTGATTATGTCTTCTATGCATCTACTGAATCAATGAAATGTTTTGGATGTGGAAGAGAGGGGCATTTGGTGCGTAATTGTCCCGAGAATGAACGCGCTGAGCCTGGTAGTAGCTTTAGTGCGGGTGCAACTAACGTACCACAGCGAAGGGATGAAAATACTACAGGTGTAGGGGAAGAGAGAAGGTGGGCAGATGTGGTTGGAAAAGTAGGAGAGGAAGGCATTGTGGATACGGGGGCAATTGTGGTAGATCAGAACAAAGAGGGAGGGGAAACACTAGGTGAGATTGCGACTGCTGTCGCTGAGGTGGTGCTGGAAAATGAAATTGGAGGTCAAGAGGAGATTGAAATAACGGAAAAGGAAGCGGATGTTTTCAAAATACCGAGGAGTAAAAGGAAGAATTTAAGGGGTGGTGAAGGGTCTAATTCTAAGAGAAAGGTAGAGATGGATAAATCAGGTGAAGATGAACAGGTTGTAGAGATGGGGTTTTCTTCTGGGGAGGATAGCGAGAGTGAGTCATCTGACGCGTCACAACAATATAGTGAGATAGATGGGGTGGAAGGGAGGTATGGGATTGAGAAGATACGTCAATTTCTGAAGTTGACAAAAGGGAAGAAATATATGCAGGATTACAATGTAACTGATTTTTTCCCTGAACGTGAATTGTTTATTGAATCAGCAAAGTTTCTGATGTCAAAAATTACAGGGGGAGGTTTGAAAAGCCCTGAAATTGCTAGACTCAAGAAAGTGGTCACGAGAGTAATAAGTGATGCAAATTCTAAAGAAAATGAAAGAGTTCAGTTGCAGTTTTAACTCTGTAAAGAGATGTGGTGGCTGTATCTTCCTCTGTATTTTTTTCTTATCCATGAGCAGTTTTAAGATCTCTTCTTTAAACGTAAATGGGGCAAGAGATGTTAAAAAAAGAGCCATGGTGTATGAGTTAATGAGGGGAAAGGGAAGTGACATAATTTTTCTACAAGAAACGCATAGTAATTTGGAAAATGAAGTTATGTGGCAACAGGAGTGGGGGGGGACAGTGGTGTGTAGTCATAAAAACTCAAAAAGTGGGGGTGTGGTTATCTTGTTCTCAAAAGGGTTTTTGCCTTTGTCATATGAGGTTGAAGAGGTAGTTGAGGGGAGGTTATTAAAAGTTAGAGCAAAGTATGAAAACATCAATATGTGTCTGATAAATGTATATGCCCCAGTGGTGACAGTTGAGAGGGTATGTTTTTTAGAGACATTATCAAATACCATTGAGAAATGTAACAAAGAAGATTATTTGTTTATTGCTGGGGATTTTAACTGCACAGTTAGTGATTTAGATAGAAATCACCAAGAACCTCATATAGCCTCAAGGACGTTTTTAAAACGCCTTATTGTAACAAATGAACTGTGTGATATTTGGAGGAGTCAACATGGAGGAACAAGGCAGTACACCTGGGCGCATGTGAGAGAGAACATCATCTCTATGGCCAGGTTAGATAGGTTTTATGTTTTTGAGCATCAATCTCAGGTCTGTAAATCAAGTGTGATAACTCCAGTGGGATTTTCTGATCATTGTTTAATAACAGAGGTGGTGTTCATTAACGATGTAAAACCTAAAAGCGCATACTGGCATTTTAATATAACTTTATTGAGTGATGCTCACTTCAGGAATTGTTTCAGTTTTTTTTGGGAGAGGTGGAGGTCTCAAAAGGCCAGTTTTGTATCCCTTCAACAATGGTGGGATATAGGGAAAATCCAGATTCAACAATTTTGTAATCAATACACGAGGAATGTCACCAAGGATATCACCAGATCAATGAAAGCCCTAGAGATTGAAATAGTGGAACTCATGACGTTGGTTGAGACCACAGGAGATCGAGGCCATACTCAGGCCCTCAAGAGGAGAAAAGCTGCATTGGCAGATCTGCTGGGTATCAGAGCACAGGGGGCATTGGTGAGAAGTAAATTTCAGGGCATATCTGAAATGGATGCCTCATCCAAATTTTTCTTTGGTTTAGAGAAAAAGAATGGACAAAGAAAAATTATTCATTGTCTCAAATCAGCTGTTGGACAAGAGCTCACTAGCCCTAGTGAAATTAGAAAGAGGGCAGTAGAGTTCTATGCTGAGCTCTACAAGTGTGAGTACAAAGAGGACAAAACAGTGACACAGCAGTTCTTTGATGGGCTCCCAAAGGTGCCTGCAGAAGCTCAGGTTGAGCTTGAGCAACCATTGTCTTTGCAGGATTTATACACTGCATTAAAAGGAATGGAAAATGGAAGGGCACCAGGCATTGATGGGCTTCCCGTTGACTTTTTTAAGTCTTTTTGGGCTATGTTGGGAGAGGATTGGTTAGAAGTAGCTAATGATAGTTTAACCGGAGGGTTACTACCAATAAGCTGCAGAAGGGCTGTCCTCACCCTACTGCCTAAAAAGGGTGACCCGAGGGAGGTGAAGAACTGGAGGCCGGTGGCTTTATTGTGTACTGATTATAAAATATTGTCAAAGGCTTTGTCCAACAGGCTGAGGGAGGTGATGGGGCAAATCATACATACGGATCAGTCCTACTGTGTTCCTGGCAGGCAGATAGGGGATAACATTTCTCTGATTCGTGATTTTTTGGACGTCTCTAGGGCTATTGGGTTGGATGCTGGTCTAATTTCAATTGATCAGGAAAAGGCATTTGACCGAGTTGAACATCAATATTTATGGCACACGTTTGAAGCGTTTGGGTTCAGCTCTGGTTTTATTGCCATGATAAAGGTGATATATGGTGACATTGAAAGTGTATTGAAAGTTAACGGTGGTTTGAGTGCTCCTTTTAAAGTGTGTAGAGGTATTAGGCAGGGATGTTCTATGTCAGGGATGTTATATGCTATTGCTATAGAGCCACTACTAAATAGCATTAGAAGTCGTATTGCAGGGGTGTGCCTTTCAGAGGATATTCCTCCTATTCGTCTTTCAGCCTATGCTGATGATGTAGTTGTGCTAGTGAAAAATCAAGCGGAGGTGGATAGTTTGAGTCTAATGGTTGATCGTTTTAGGGGAATATCCTCTGCAAAGGTAAATTGGGAAAAGAGTTGTGCTTTACAGATTGGAGAATGGTCTGGGGGGATCATGGCTTTGCCAGGGGGGCTAGAATGGTGTAAGGGAGGTTTTAAGTATCTTGGAGTGTACCTAGGAGATGAGGGGACTATGGAAAAAAATTGGAGTGGGGTGGTTGAAATGGTGGAAGGGAGGATGAGGAGATGGCGTTGGTTACTATCTCGTATGTCATATAGGGGGCGTACTATTATAGTTAACAATGTGATTGCATCTGCACTGTGGCATCGGTTGTCAGTTTTAGAACCACCATCTGGCCTTCTAGCTAAGATACAGGCAATTATTGTGGATTTCTTTTGGGATAAATATCACTGGGTTCCACAAAGTGTTTTGTATTTGTCAAAAGAGGAGGGGGGACAAGGTCTTGTACATCTTGCTAGTAGGGCTGCTGCTTTCCGGTTTCAGTTTATTCAAAGGTTGCTTTATGGACCGGAAAATGTGGTGTGGAGAGGGGTGGCAGGTCTTATATTACAGCGGGTTGGAGGATTAGGTTTAAAGAAGGCTTTATTTCTGGTTGATAGTAGCCAGATTTCTAGGGAGGGAGTACCTCCGTTTTACAGAGGCCTTCTCAGAGTGTGGAGCGTAATGAAGGTGTCCAGAAGAACTTCAGCGGAGTCAGTGCATTGGCTGTTGGAGGAACCTCTGGTGTATGGGGCAAGACTGGACTGTACAACTGCAGCTGTTCCACATTTCTCCAAGATTCTGGTGAAGGGGAAAATCATCACCTTAAGACAGTTAATGGCCATGGCTGGGCCCGCCTTAATGGATAGAAGACGGATGGCAGAACATTTGGGGATGAGGTCGGAAAGGATTGTCGGACAAATGCTGGGGAGCTGTAGGAAGGCTCTGTCAGCGGAAGAATGGGGTATGCTTAGTAGCCACAAGAAGATTGTGCAAGATGAAGACGTCTCATTTCCAAAACTAGGGATTACACCAAATATCCCAGAGTCAGAAAGAAAGGCGTTATTGCTGGATTTGAGAGGGTTGGAGGAGGTGGGTTTGGATGAGGTGAATGGGAAGGAATTGTATAGAGGGTGTGTCAAGGTGTTGAATAAAGATAAATTGAAAAATAGAAAAGATACTCCATGGAGGGTAAAATTGGGCATTGATGACAAGGTAAAGCCAGCATGGAGAGCACTGTACAAACCACCGTTACAAAAGGGTACTGGTGATATGCAATGGAGGGTTTTACATGGCATCATTGCAGTTAATGCTTTTGTATCTGTTATTAACTCAGATGTTAGAGATGGATGTCCTTTTTGTAATATAAGAGAAACCATTTTTCACTGTTTTATGGAGTGTGAGAGGATAAAACCTCTATTCGAAATGCTGGAATCTTTGTTTAAAGCTGTAGGGGAGTTTTTCAATAACACTGTTTTTATTTTGGGGTTTCAATATAGTAAACAACAGAAAAGAAAATGTCAAATGTTAAATTTTATTTTGGGACAAGCTAAGATGTCAATTTTTCTGAGTAGGAAACATAAGATAGAAACGGGATATGGGCAGGATGTAAGATGTGTTTTTAAAGGTTTAGTGAAAGCAAGAATAAAAGTAGATTTTGAGTTCTTTTCAGCTGTAAAAGATCTCCTATTATTTGAGGAGAAGTGGGCCTACGAAGGAGCGCTTTGTTTTGTAGAGGAGGGGAAATTATTTTTTGCTGCTGAAATAAGTTGAATGTATGTGTTATGTATTTATTTTTGTTTAGGAATTACATTTGTTGTTTTATTTCTGAAAAGGCAGTGTGTCATTATTTTATGTTAACATTTGAGTAAAAAATAAAGGTTTTATAAAAACTCAAACTCTCTCTCTACAACAGAAGGTTAATGTCTCTCTCTCTACTACAGCAGGTTAATGTCTCTCTCTCTCTCTACTACAGCAGGTTAATGTCTCTCTCTCTACTACAGCAGGATAATGTCTCTCTCTCTCTCTACTACAGCAGGTTAATGTCTCTCTCTCTCTACAACAGTGGGTTAATATCTCTCTCTCTCTCTCTCTCTCTCTACAACAGAAGGTTAATGTCTCTCTCTCTACTACAGCAGGTTAATGTCTCTCTCTCTCTCTACTACAGCAGGTTAATGTCTCTATCTCTCTACTACAGCAGGTTAATGTCTCTCTCTCTCTCTACTACAGCAGGTTAATGTCTCTCTCTCTCTACTACAGCAGGTTAATGTCTCTCTCTCTCTACTACAGCAGGTTAATGTCTCTATCTCTCTACTACAGCAGGTTAATGTCTCTCTCTCTCTCTACTACCGCAGGTTAATGTCTCTCTCTCTCTACTACAGCAGGTTAATGTCTCTCTCTCTCTACTACAGCAGGTTAATGTCTCTCTCTCTCTCTACAACAGCAGGTTAATGTCTCTCTCTCTCCACCACATAGGTGAATGTCTCTCTCTCTCACCACAAAACAGCAGTTAATGTCTCTCTCTCTCTCTACAACAGCAGGTTAATGTCTCTCTCTCTCCACAACAGCAGGTTAATGTCTCTCTCTCTAAACTACAGCAGGTTAATGTCTCTCTCTCTCTCTCTCTCTACTACAGCAGGTTAATGTCTCTCTCTCTCCACAACAGCAGGTTAATGTCTCTCTCTCTCTACTACAGCAGGTTAATGTCTCTCTCTCTCTCTACAACAGCAGGTTAATGTCTCTCTCTATCTCTACAACAGCAGGTTAATGTCTCTCTCTCTCTCTACAACAGCAGGTTAATGTCTCTCTCTCTCTCTACTACAGCAGGTTAATGTCTCTCTCTCTCTCTACAACAGCAGGTCAATGTCTCTCTCTATCTCTACAACAGCAGGTTAATGTCTCTCTCTCTCTCTACAACAGCAGGTTAATGTCTCTCTCTCTCTCTACTATAGCAGGTTAATGTCTCTCTCTCTCTCTCTACTACAGCAGGTTAATGTCTCTCTCTCTCTCTACTATAGCAGGTTAATGTCTCTCTCTCTCTACTACAGCAGGATAATGTCTCTCTCTCTCTACTACAGCAGGTTAATGTCTCTCTCTCTACAACAGCAGGTTAATGTCTCTCTCTCTACTACAGCAGGATAATGTCTCTCTCTCTCTTTTACAGCAGGTTAATGCCTCTCTCTCTCTCTACAACAGCAGGTTAATGTCTCTCTCTACAACAGCAGGTTAATGTCTCTCTCTCTACAACAGCAGGTTAATGTCTCTCTCTCTACTACAGCAGGATAATGTCTCTCTCTCTCTACAACAGCAGGTTAATCTCTCTCTACTACAGCAGGTTGATGTCTCTCTCTCTCTACTACAGCAGGTTAATGTCTCTCTCTCTCTCTCTACTACAGCAGGTTAATGTCTCTCTCCCTCTACTACAGCAGGTTAATGTCTCTCTCTCTCTCTCTACTACAGCAGGTTAATGTCTCTCTCTCTCTACTACAGCAGGTTAATGTCTCTCTCTCTCTCTACTACAGCAGGTTAATGTCTCTCTCTCTCTCTCTCTCTCTCTACAACAGAAGGTTAATGTCTCTCTCTCTACTACAGCAGGTTAATGTCTCTCTCTCTCTCTACTACAGCAGGTTAATGTCTCTCTCTCTCTACTACAGCAGGTTAATGTCTCTCTCTCTCTCTCTACTACAGCAGGTTAATGTCTCTCTCTCTCTACTACAGCAGGTTAATGTCTCTCTCTCTACTACAGCAGGTTAATGTCTCTCTCTCTCTCTACTACAGCAGGTTAATGTCTCTCTCTCTCTACTACAGCAGGTTAATGTCTATCTCTCTCCACAACAGCAGGTTAATGTCTCTCTCTCTCTACTACAGCAGGTTAATGTCTCTCTCTCTCCACAACAGCAGGTGAATGTCTCTCTCTCTCCACAACAGCAGGTTAATGTCTCTCTCTCTACTACAGCAGGTTAATGTCTCTCTCTCTCCACAACAGCAGATTAATGTCTCTCTCTCTACAACAGCAGGTTAATGTCTCTCTCTACAACAGCAGGTTAATGTCTCTCTCTCTACTACAGCAGGTTGATGTCTCTCTCTCTACTACAGCAGGTTAATGTCTCTCTCTCTCTCTCTACTACAGCAGGTTAATGTCTCTCTCTCTCTCTACTACAGCAGGTTAATGTCTCTCTCTCTCTCTACTACAGCAGGTTAATGTCTCTCTCTCTCTACTACAGCAGGTTAATGTCTCTCTCTCTCTCTCTACAACAGAAGGTTAATGTCTCTCTCTCTACTACAGCAGGTTAATGTCTCTCTCTCTCTCTACTACAGCAGGTTAATGTCTCTCTCTCTCTACTACAGCAGGTTAATGTCTCTCTCTCTCTCTACTACAGCAGGTTAATGTCTCTCTCTCTCTACAACAGTGGGTTAATATCTCTCTCTCTCTCTCTCTACAACAGAAGGTTAATGTCTCTCTCTCTACTACAGCAGGTTAATGTCTCTCTCTCTCTCTACTACAGCAGGTTAATGTCTCTATCTCTCTACTACAGCAGGTTAATGTCTCTCTCTCTCTCTACTACAGCAGGTTAATGTCTCTCTCTCTCTACTACAGCAGGTTAATGTCTCTCTCTCTCTACTACAGCAGGTTAATGTCTCTCTCTCTCTCTACTACAGCAGGTTAATGTCTCTCTCTCTCTACAACAGCAGGTTAATGTCTCTCTCTCTCCACCACATAGGTGAATGTCTCTCTCTCTCACCACAAAACAGCAGTTATTGTCTCTCTCTCTCTCTACAACAGCAGGTTAATGTCTCTCTCTCTCCACAACAGCAGGTTAATGTCTCTCTCTCTAAACTACAGCAGGTTAATGTCTCTCTCTCTCTCTCTCTCTACTACAGCAGGTTAATGTCTCTCTCTCTCCACAACAGCAGGTTAATGTCTCTCTCTCTCTACTACAGCAGGTTAATGTCTCTCTCTCTCCACAACAGCAGGTTAATGTCTCTCTCTCTCTACTACAGCAGGTTAATGTCTCTCTCTCTCCACAACAGCAGGTTAATGTCTCTCTCTCTCCACAACAGCAGGTTAATGTCTCTCTCTCTACTACAGCAGGTTAATGTCTCTCTCTCTCCACAACAGCAGGTTAATGTCTCTCTCTCTACTACAGCAGGTTAATGTCTCTCTCTCTCCACAACAGCAGATTAATGTCTCTCTCTCTACAACAGCAGGTTAATGTCTCTCTCTCTACTACAGCAGGTTAATGTCTCTCTCTCTACAACAGCAGGTTAAGGTCTCTCTCTCTCTACAACAGCAGGTTAATCTCTCTCTCTACTACAGCAGGTTAATGTCTCTCTCTCTACAACAGCAGGTTAATGTCTCTCTATCTCTACAACAGCAGGTTAATCTCTCTCTCTACTACAGCAGGTTGATGTCTCTCTCTCTACTACAGCAGGTTAATGTCTCTCTCTCTCTCTCTCTACTACAGCAGGTTAATGTCTCTCTCTCTCTACTACAGCAGGTTAATGTCTCTCTCTCTCTCTCTACTACAGCAGGTTAATGTCTCTCTCTCTCTACTACAGCAGGTTAATGTCTCTCTCTCTCTCTACTACAGCAGGTTAATGTCTCTCTCTCTCTCTCTCTCTCTCTCTCTACAACAGAAGGTTAATGTCTCTCTCTCTACTACAGCAGGTTAATGTCTCTCTCTCTCTCTACTACAGCAGGCTAATGTCTCTCTCTCTCTACTACAGCAGGTTAATGTCTCTCTCTCTCTCTCTACTACAGCAGGTTAATGTCTCTCTCTCTCTACTACAGCAGGTTAATGTCTCTCTCTCTACTACAGCAGGTTAATGTCTCTCTCTCTCTCTACTACAGCAGGTTAATGTCTCTCTCTCTCTACTACAGCAGGTTAATGTCTCTCTCTCTACTACAGCAGGTTAATATCTCTCTCTCTCTACTACAGCAGGTTAATGTCTCTCTCTCTCCACAACAGCAGGTTAATGTCTCTCTCTCTCCACAACAGCAGGATAATGTCTCTCTCTCTCCACAACAGCAGGTTAATGTCTCTCTCTCTACTACAGCAGGTTAATGTCTCCCTCTCTCTACTATAGCAGGTTAATGTCTCTCTCTCTCCACAACAGCAGATTAATGTCTCTCTCTCTACAACAGCAGGTTAATGTCTCTCTCTACAACAGCAGGTTAATGTCTCTCTCTCTACTACAGCAGGTTGATGTCTCTCTCTCTACTACAGCAGGTTAATGTCTCTCTCTCTCTCTCTACTACAGCAGGTTAATGTCTCTCTCTCTCTCTACTACAGCAGGTTAATGTCTCTCTCTCTCTCTACTACAGCAGGTTAATGTCTCTCTCTCTCTACTACAGCAGGTTAATGTCTCTCTCTCTCTCTCTCTCTCTCTCTACAACAGAAGGTTAATGTCTCTCTCTCTACTACAGCAGGTTAATGTCTCTCTCTCTCTCTACTACAGCAGGTTAATGTCTCTCTCTCTCTACTACAGCAGGTTAATGTCTCTCTCTCTCTCTACTACAGCAGGTTAATGTCTCTCTCTCTCTACTACAGCAGGTTAATGTCTCTCTCTCTACTACAGCAGGTTAATGTCTCTCTCTCTCTCTACTACAGCAGGTTAATGTCTCTCTCTCTCTACTACAGCAGGTTAATGTCTCTCTCTCTCTCTACTACAGCAGGTTAATGTCTCTCTCTCTCTACTACAGCAGGTTAATGTCTCTCTCTCTACTACAGCAGGTTAATGTCTCTCTCTCTCTACTACAGCAGGTTAATGTCTCTCTCTCTCTCTACTACAGCAGGTTAATGTCTCTCTCTCTCTACTACAGCAGGTTAATGTCTCTCTCTCTACTACAGCAGGTTAATGTCTCTCTCTCTCTCTACTACAGCAGGTTAATGTCTCTCTCTCTCTACTACAGCAGGTTAATGTCTCTCTCTCTCTACTACAGCAGGTTAATGTCTCTCTCTCTCTACTACAGCAGGTTAATGTCTCTCTCTCTCTACTACAGCAGGTTAATTTCTCTCTCTCTACTACAGCAGGTTAATGTCTCTCTCTCTACTACAGCAGGTTAATGTCTCTCTCTCTACTACAGCAGGTTAATGTCTCCCTCTCTCTACTACAGCAGGTTAATGTCTCTCTCTCTACTACAGCAGGTTAATGTCTCTCTCTCTACAACAGCAGGTTAATGTCTCTCTCTCTCTACTACAGCAGGTTAATGTCTCTCTCTCTACTACAGCAGGTTAATGTCTCTCTCTCTACTACAGCAGGTTAATGTCTCTCTCTCTACTACAGGAGGTTAATGTCTCTCTCTCTACTACAGCAGGTTAATGTCTCTCTCTCTACTAGAGCAGGTTAATGTCTCTCTCTCTCTCTACTACAGCAGGTTAATGTCTCTCTCTCTACTACAGCAGGTTAATGTCTCTCTCTCTACTACAGCAGGTTAATGTCTCTCTCTCTCTACTACAGCAGGTTAATGTCTCTCTCTCTCTCTACTACAGCGGGTTAATGTCTATCTCTCTACTACAGCAGGTTAATGTCTCTCTCTCTCTCTACTACAGCAGGTTAATGTCTCTCTCTCTACTACAGCAGGTTAATGTCTCTCTCTCTCTCTACTACAGCAGGTTAATGTCTCTCTCTCTACTACAGCAGGTTAATGTCTCTCTCTCTACTACAGCAGGTTAATGTCTCTCTCTCTCTCTCTCTAATATAGCAGGATAATGTCTCTCTCTCTACTACAGCAGGTTAATGTCTCTCTCTCTCTCTACAACATCAGGTTAATGTCTCTCTCTCTACTACAGCAGAATAATGTCTCTCTCTCTCTACTACAGCAGGTTAATGTCTCTCTCTCTCTACTACAGCAGGTTAATGTCTCTCTCTCTCTCTACTACAGCAGGTTAATGTCTCTCTCTCTCTCTACTACAGCAGGTTAATGTCTCTCTCTCTCTCTACTACAGCAGGTTAATGTCTCTCTCTCTACTACAGCAGAATAATGTCTCTCTCTCTCTACTACAGCAGGTTAATGTCTCTCTCTCTCTACTACAGCAGGTTAATGTCTCTCTCTCTCTCTACTACAGCAGGTTAATGTCTCTCTCTATCTCTACTACAGCAGGTTAATGTCTCTCTCTCTCTCTACTACAGCAGGTTAATGTCTCTCTCTCTCTCTACTACAGCAGGTTAATGTCAATTCAATTCTATTCAATTCAATTCAAGGGCTTTATTGGCATGGGAAACATGTGCTAACATTGCCAAAGCAAGTGAGGTAGACAACATACAAAGTGAATATATAAAGTGAAAAACAACAAAAATTAACAGTAAACATTACACATACAGAGGTTTCAAAACAGTAAAGACATTACAAATGTCATATTATATATATATATACAGTGTTTTAACAAGGACACAAGATAAAATAAATAAGCATAAATATGGGTTGTATTTACAATGGTGTGTGTTCTTCACTGGTTGCCCTTTTCTCGTGGCAACAGGTCACAAATCTTGCTGCTGTGATGGCACACTGTGGAATTTCACCCAGTAGATATGGGAGTTTTTCAAATTTGGATTTGTTTTCGAATTCTTTGTGGATCTGTGTAATCTGAGGGAAATATGTCTCTCTAATATGGTCATACATTGGGCAGGAGGTTAGGAAGTGCAGCTCAGTTTCCAACTCATTTTGTGGGCAGTGAGCACATAGCCTGTCTTCTCTTGAGAGCCATGTCTGCCTACGGCGGCCTTTCTCAATAGCAAGGCTATGCTCACTGAGTCTGTACATAGTCAAAGCTTTCCTTAATTTTGGGTCAGTCACAGTGGTCAGGTATTCTGCCGCTGTGTACTCTCTGTTAAGGGCCAAATAGCATTCTAGTTTGCTCTGTTTTTTTGTTAATTCTTTCCAATGTGTCAAGTAATTATCTTTTTGTTTTCTCATGATTTGGTTGGGTCTAATTGTGCTGTTGTCCTGGGGCTCTGTAGGGTGTGTTTGTGTTTGTGAACAGAGCCCCAGGACCAGCTTGCTTAGGGGACTCTTCTCCAGGTTCATCTCTCTGTAGGTGATGGCTTTGTTATGGAAGGTTTGTGAATCACTTCCTTTTAGGTGGTTGTAGAATTTAACGGCTCTTTTCTGGATTTTGATAATTAGTGGGTATCGGCCTAATTCTGCTCTGCATGCATTATTTGGTGTTCTACGTTGTACACGGAGGATATTTTTGCAGAATTCTGCGTGCAGAGTCTCAATTTGGTGTTTGTCCCATTTTGTGAAGTCTTGGTTGGTGAGCGGACCCCAGACCTCACAACCATAAAGGGCAATGGGCTCTATGACTGATTCAAGTATTTTTAGCCAAATCCTAATTGGTATGTTGAAATGTATGTTTCTTTTGATGGCATAGAATGCCCTTCTTGCCTTGTCTCTCAGATCGTTCACAGCTTTGTGGAAGTTACCTGTGGCGCTGATGTTTAGGCCAAGGTATGTATAGTTTATTGTGTGCTCTAGGGCAACAGTGTCTAGATGGAATTTGTAATTGTGGTCCTGGTGACTGGACATTTTTTGGAACACCATTATTTTGGTCTTACTGAGATTTACTGTCAGGGCCCAGGTCTGACAGAATCTGTGCATAAGGTCTAGGTGCTCTCTCTCTCTCTCTCTACTACAGCAGGTTAATGCCTCTCTCTCTCACTACTAAAGCAGGTTAATGTCTCTCTCTCTACATAAGCAGGTTAATGCCTCTCTCTCTCTACTACAGCAGGTTAATATCTCTCTCTCTCCAAAACAGCAGGTTAATGCCTCTCTCTCTCCAAAACAGCAGGTTAATGCCTCTCTCTCTCCACAACAGCAGGTTAATGTCTCTCTACTACAGCAGGTTAATGTCTCTCTCTCTCTACTACAGCAGGTTAATGTCTCTCTCTCTCCACAACAGCAGGTTAATGTCTCTCTCTCTACTACAGCAGGTTAATGTCTCTCTCTCTACTACAGCATGATAATGTCTCTCTCTCTACTACAGCAGGTTAATGTCTCTCTCTATACTACAGCAGGTTAATGTCTCTCTCTCTACTACAGCAGGTTAATGTCTCTCTCTATACTACAGCAGGTTAATGTCTCTCTCTCTACTACAGCAGGTTAATGTCTCTCTCTATACTACAGCAGGATAATGTCTCTCTCTCTACTACAGCAGGTTAATGTCTCTCTCTATACTACAGCAGGTTAATGTCTCTCTCTCTACAACAGCAGGTTAATGTCTCTCTCTATACTAGAGCAGGTTAATGTCTCTCTCTCTCTACAACAGCAGGTTAATGTCTCACTATCTCTACTACATCAGGATAATGTCTCTCTCTCTCTACTACAGCAGGTTAATGTCTCTCACTCTCTCTACTACATCAGGATAATGTCTCTCTCTCCACCACATATGTTAATGTCTCTCTCTCTACTACAGAAGAATAATGTCTCTCTCTCTCCACAACAGCAGGTTAATGTCTCTCTCTCTCTACTACAGCAGGTTAATGTCTCTCTCTCTCTACTACAGCAGGTTAATGTCTCTCTCTCTCCACAACAGCAGGGTAATGTATCTCTCTCTCTAAAACAGCAGGTTAATGTCTCTCTCTCTCTACTACAGCAGGTTAATGTCTCTCTCTCTCTACTACAGCAGGTTAATGTCTCTCTCTCTACTACAGCAGGTTAATGTCTCTCTCTCCACAACAGCAGGTTAATGTTTATCTCTCTCCAAAACAGCAGGTTAATGTCTCTCTCTCTCTACTACAGCAGGTTAATGTCTCTCTCTCTACTACAGCAGGTTAATGTCTCTCTCTCTCTACTACAGCAGGTTACTGTCTCTCTCTCTCTACTACAGCAGGTTAATGGCTCTCTCTCTCTCTCTCTACAACAGCAGGTTAATGTCTCTCTCTCTCTACTACAGCAGGTTAATGTCTCTCTCTCTCTACTACAGCAGGTTAATGTCTCTCTCTACAACAGCAGGTTAATGTCTCTCTCTCTCTCTACAACAGCAGGTTAATGTCTCTCTCTCTCTACTATAGCAGGTTAATGTCTCTCTCTCTCTACTACAGCAGGTTAATGTCTATCTCTCTCTCTACAACAGCAGGTTAATGTCTCTCTCTCTCTCTACAACAGCAGGTTAATTTCTCTCTCTCTCTCTCTCTACTACAGCAGGTTAATGTCTCTCTCTCTCCAAAACAGCAGGTTAATGTCTCTCTCTCTACTACAGCAGGTTAATGTATCTCTACTACAGCAGGTTAATGTCTCTCTCTCTCCAAAACAGCAGGTTAATGTCTCTCTACTACAGCAGGTTAATGTCTCTCTCTCTCTACTACAGCAGGTTAATGTCTCTCTCTCTCCACAACAGCAGGTTAATGTCTCTCTCTCTACTACAGCAGGTTAATGTCTCTCTCTCTCTACTACAGCAGGTTAATGCCTCTCTCTCTCCACAACAGCAGGTTAATGTCTATCTCTCTACTACAGCAGGTTAATGTCTCTCTCTCTCCAAAACAGCAGGTTAATGTCTCTCTCTCTCTACTACAGCAGGTTAATCTCTCTCTCTCTTCTACAGCAGGTTAATGTCTCTCTCTCTCTACTACAGCAGGTTAATGTCTCTCTCTCTACTACAGCAGGTTAATGTCTCTCTCTCTCTACTACAGCAGGTTAATGTCTCTCTACTATAGCAGGTTAATGTCTCCCTCTCTCTACTATAGCAGGTTAATGTCTCTCTCTCTCTACAACAGCAGGTTAATGTCTCTCTCTCTACTATAGCAGGTTAATGTCTCTCTCTCTACTATAGCAGGTTAATGTCTCCCTCTCTCTACTATAGCAGCTTAATGTCTCTCTCTCTCTACTACAGAAGGTTAATGTCTCTCTCTCTACTATAGCAGGTTAATGTCTCCCTCTCTCTACTATAGCAGGTTAATGTCTCTCTCTCTCTACTACAGAAGGTTAATGTCTCTCTCTCTACTATAGCAGGTTAATGTCTCCCTCTCTCTACTATAGCAGGTTAATGTCTCTCTCTCTCTACTACAGAAGGTTAATGTCTCTCTCTCTAGTATAGCAGGTTAATGTCTCTCTCTCTACTATAGCAGGTTAATGTCTCTCTCTCTACTATAGCAGGTTAATGTCTCTCTCTCTACTATAGCAGGTTAATGTCTCTCTCTCTCTACTACAGCAGGTTAATGTCTCTCTCTCTCTACTATAGCAGGTTAATGTCTCTCTCTCTGCTATAGCAGGTTAATGTCTCTCTCTCTACTATAGCAGGTTAATGTCTCTCTCTCTACTATAGCAGGTTAATGTCTCTCTCTCTACTATAGCAGGTTAATGTCTCTCTCTCTCTACTACAGAAGGTTAATGTCTCTCTCTCTACTATAGCAGGTTAATGTCTCCCTCTCTCTACTACAGCAGGTTAATGTCTCTCTCTCTCTCTACTACAGCAGGCTAATGTCTCTCTCTCTCTACTACAGCAGGTTAATGTCTCTCTCTCTCTCTCTACTACAGCAGGTTAATGTCTCTCTCTCTCTACTACAGCAGGTTAATGTCTCTCTCTCTACTACAGCAGGTTAATGTCTCTCTCTCTCTCTACTACAGCAGGTTAATGTCTCTCTCTCTCTACTACAGCAGGTTAATGTCTCTCTCTCTACTACAGCAGGTTAATATCTCTCTCTCTCTACTACAGCAGGTTAATGTCTCTCTCTCTCCACAACAGCAGGTTAATGTCTCTCTCTCTCCACAACAGCAGGATAATGTCTCTCTCTCTCCACAACAGCAGGTTAATGTCTCTCTCTCTACTACAGCAGGTTAATGTCTCCCTCTCTCTACTATAGCAGGTTAATGTCTCTCTCTCTCCACAACAGCAGATTAATGTCTCTCTCTCTACAACAGCAGGTTAATGTCTCTCTCTACAACAGCAGGTTAATGTCTCTCTCTCTACTACAGCAGGTTGATGTCTCTCTCTCTACTACAGCAGGTTAATGTCTCTCTCTCTCTCTCTACTACAGCAGGTTAATGTCTCTCTCTCTCTCTACTACAGCAGGTTAATGTCTCTCTCTCTCTCTACTACAGCAGGTTAATGTCTCTCTCTCTCTACTACAGCAGGTTAATGTCTCTCTCTCTCTCTCTCTCTCTCTCTACAACAGAAGGTTAATGTCTCTCTCTCTACTACAGCAGGTTAATGTCTCTCTCTCTCTCTACTACAGCAGGTTAATGTCTCTCTCTCTCTACTACAGCAGGTTAATGTCTCTCTCTCTCTCTACTACAGCAGGTTAATGTCTCTCTCTCTCTACTACAGCAGGTTAATGTCTCTCTCTCTACTACAGCAGGTTAATGTCTCTCTCTCTCTCTACTACAGCAGGTTAATGTCTCTCTCTCTCTACTACAGCAGGTTAATGTCTCTCTCTCTCTCTACTACAGCAGGTTAATGTCTCTCTCTCTCTACTACAGCAGGTTAATGTCTCTCTCTCTACTACAGCAGGTTAATGTCTCTCTCTCTCTACTACAGCAGGTTAATGTCTCTCTCTCTCTCTACTACAGCAGGTTAATGTCTCTCTCTCTCTACTACAGCAGGTTAATGTCTCTCTCTCTACTACAGCAGGTTAATGTCTCTCTCTCTCTCTACTACAGCAGGTTAATGTCTCTCTCTCTCTACTACAGCAGGTTAATGTCTCTCTCTCTCTACTACAGCAGGTTAATGTCTCTCTCTCTCTACTACAGCAGGTTAATGTCTCTCTCTCTCTACTACAGCAGGTTAATTTCTCTCTCTCTACTACAGCAGGTTAATGTCTCTCTCTCTACTACAGCAGGTTAATGTCTCTCTCTCTACTACAGCAGGTTAATGTCTCCCTCTCTCTACTACAGCAGGTTAATGTCTCTCTCTCTACTACAGCAGGTTAATGTCTCTCTCTCTACAACAGCAGGTTAATGTCTCTCTCTCTCTACTACAGCAGGTTAATGTCTCTCTCTCTACTACAGCAGGTTAATGTCTCTCTCTCTACTACAGCAGGTTAATGTCTCTCTCTCTACTACAGGAGGTTAATGTCTCTCTCTCTACTACAGCAGGTTAATGTCTCTCTCTCTACTAGAGCAGGTTAATGTCTCTCTCTCTCTCTACTACAGCAGGTTAATGTCTCTCTCTCTACTACAGCAGGTTAATGTCTCTCTCTCTACTACAGCAGGTTAATGTCTCTCTCTCTCTACTACAGCAGGTTAATGTCTCTCTCTCTCTCTACTACAGCGGGTTAATGTCTATCTCTCTACTACAGCAGGTTAATGTCTCTCTCTCTCTCTACTACAGCAGGTTAATGTCTCTCTCTCTACTACAGCAGGTTAATGTCTCTCTCTCTCTCTACTACAGCAGGTTAATGTCTCTCTCTCTACTACAGCAGGTTAATGTCTCTCTCTCTACTACAGCAGGTTAATGTCTCTCTCTCTCTCTCTCTAATATAGCAGGATAATGTCTCTCTCTCTACTACAGCAGGTTAATGTCTCTCTCTCTCTCTACAACATCAGGTTAATGTCTCTCTCTCTACTACAGCAGAATAATGTCTCTCTCTCTCTACTACAGCAGGTTAATGTCTCTCTCTCTCTACTACAGCAGGTTAATGTCTCTCTCTCTCTCTACTACAGCAGGTTAATGTCTCTCTCTCTCTCTACTACAGCAGGTTAATGTCTCTCTCTCTCTCTACTACAGCAGGTTAATGTCTCTCTCTCTACTACAGCAGAATAATGTCTCTCTCTCTCTACTACAGCAGGTTAATGTCTCTCTCTCTCTACTACAGCAGGTTAATGTCTCTCTCTCTCTCTACTACAGCAGGTTAATGTCTCTCTCTATCTCTACTACAGCAGGTTAATGTCTCTCTCTCTCTCTACTACAGCAGGTTAATGTCTCTCTCTCTCTCTACTACAGCAGGTTAATGTCAATTCAATTCTATTCAATTCAATTCAAGGGCTTTATTGGCATGGGAAACATGTGCTAACATTGCCAAAGCAAGTGAGGTAGACAACATACAAAGTGAATATATAAAGTGAAAAACAACAAAAATTAACAGTAAACATTACACATACAGAGGTTTCAAAACAGTAAAGACATTACAAATGTCATATTATATATATATATACAGTGTTTTAACAAGGACACAAGATAAAATAAATAAGCATAAATATGGGTTGTATTTACAATGGTGTGTGTTCTTCACTGGTTGCCCTTTTCTCGTGGCAACAGGTCACAAATCTTGCTGCTGTGATGGCACACTGTGGAATTTCACCCAGTAGATATGGGAGTTTTTCAAATTTGGATTTGTTTTCGAATTCTTTGTGGATCTGTGTAATCTGAGGGAAATATGTCTCTCTAATATGGTCATACATTGGGCAGGAGGTTAGGAAGTGCAGCTCAGTTTCCAACTCATTTTGTGGGCAGTGAGCACATAGCCTGTCTTCTCTTGAGAGCCATGTCTGCCTACGGCGGCCTTTCTCAATAGCAAGGCTATGCTCACTGAGTCTGTACATAGTCAAAGCTTTCCTTAATTTTGGGTCAGTCACAGTGGTCAGGTATTCTGCCGCTGTGTACTCTCTGTTAAGGGCCAAATAGCATTCTAGTTTGCTCTGTTTTTTTGTTAATTCTTTCCAATGTGTCAAGTAATTATCTTTTTGTTTTCTCATGATTTGGTTGGGTCTAATTGTGCTGTTGTCCTGGGGCTCTGTAGGGTGTGTTTGTGTTTGTGAACAGAGCCCCAGGACCAGCTTGCTTAGGGGACTCTTCTCCAGGTTCATCTCTCTGTAGGTGATGGCTTTGTTATGGAAGGTTTGTGAATCACTTCCTTTTAGGTGGTTGTAGAATTTAACGGCTCTTTTCTGGATTTTGATAATTAGTGGGTATCGGCCTAATTCTGCTCTGCATGCATTATTTGGTGTTCTACGTTGTACACGGAGGATATTTTTGCAGAATTCTGCGTGCAGAGTCTCAATTTGGTGTTTGTCCCATTTTGTGAAGTCTTGGTTGGTGAGCGGACCCCAGACCTCACAACCATAAAGGGCAATGGGCTCTATGACTGATTCAAGTATTTTTAGCCAAATCCTAATTGGTATGTTGAAATGTATGTTTCTTTTGATGGCATAGAATGCCCTTCTTGCCTTGTCTCTCAGATCGTTCACAGCTTTGTGGAAGTTACCTGTGGCGCTGATGTTTAGGCCAAGGTATGTATAGTTTATTGTGTGCTCTAGGGCAACAGTGTCTAGATGGAATTTGTAATTGTGGTCCTGGTGACTGGACATTTTTTGGAACACCATTATTTTGGTCTTACTGAGATTTACTGTCAGGGCCCAGGTCTGACAGAATCTGTGCATAAGGTCTAGGTGCTCTCTCTCTCTCTCTCTACTACAGCAGGTTAATGCCTCTCTCTCTCACTACTAAAGCAGGTTAATGTCTCTCTCTCTACATAAGCAGGTTAATGCCTCTCTCTCTCTACTACAGCAGGTTAATATCTCTCTCTCTCCAAAACAGCAGGTTAATGCCTCTCTCTCTCCAAAACAGCAGGTTAATGCCTCTCTCTCTCCACAACAGCAGGTTAATGTCTCTCTACTACAGCAGGTTAATGTCTCTCTCTCTCTACTACAGCAGGTTAATGTCTCTCTCTCTCCACAACAGCAGGTTAATGTCTCTCTCTCTACTACAGCAGGTTAATGTCTCTCTCTCTACTACAGCATGATAATGTCTCTCTCTCTACTACAGCAGGTTAATGTCTCTCTCTATACTACAGCAGGTTAATGTCTCTCTCTCTACTACAGCAGGTTAATGTCTCTCTCTATACTACAGCAGGTTAATGTCTCTCTCTCTACTACAGCAGGTTAATGTCTCTCTCTATACTACAGCAGGATAATGTCTCTCTCTCTACTACAGCAGGTTAATGTCTCTCTCTATACTACAGCAGGTTAATGTCTCTCTCTCTACAACAGCAGGTTAATGTCTCTCTCTATACTAGAGCAGGTTAATGTCTCTCTCTCTCTACAACAGCAGGTTAATGTCTCACTATCTCTACTACATCAGGATAATGTCTCTCTCTCTCTACTACAGCAGGTTAATGTCTCTCACTCTCTCTACTACATCAGGATAATGTCTCTCTCTCCACCACATATGTTAATGTCTCTCTCTCTACTACAGAAGAATAATGTCTCTCTCTCTCCACAACAGCAGGTTAATGTCTCTCTCTCTCTACTACAGCAGGTTAATGTCTCTCTCTCTCTACTACAGCAGGTTAATGTCTCTCTCTCTCCACAACAGCAGGGTAATGTATCTCTCTCTCTAAAACAGCAGGTTAATGTCTCTCTCTCTCTACTACAGCAGGTTAATGTCTCTCTCTCTCTACTACAGCAGGTTAATGTCTCTCTCTCTACTACAGCAGGTTAATGTCTCTCTCTCCACAACAGCAGGTTAATGTTTATCTCTCTCCAAAACAGCAGGTTAATGTCTCTCTCTCTCTACTACAGCAGGTTAATGTCTCTCTCTCTACTACAGCAGGTTAATGTCTCTCTCTCTCTACTACAGCAGGTTACTGTCTCTCTCTCTCTACTACAGCAGGTTAATGGCTCTCTCTCTCTCTCTCTACAACAGCAGGTTAATGTCTCTCTCTCTCTACTACAGCAGGTTAATGTCTCTCTCTCTCTACTACAGCAGGTTAATGTCTCTCTCTACAACAGCAGGTTAATGTCTCTCTCTCTCTCTACAACAGCAGGTTAATGTCTCTCTCTCTCTACTATAGCAGGTTAATGTCTCTCTCTCTCTACTACAGCAGGTTAATGTCTATCTCTCTCTCTACAACAGCAGGTTAATGTCTCTCTCTCTCTCTACAACAGCAGGTTAATTTCTCTCTCTCTCTCTCTCTACTACAGCAGGTTAATGTCTCTCTCTCTCCAAAACAGCAGGTTAATGTCTCTCTCTCTACTACAGCAGGTTAATGTATCTCTACTACAGCAGGTTAATGTCTCTCTCTCTCCAAAACAGCAGGTTAATGTCTCTCTACTACAGCAGGTTAATGTCTCTCTCTCTCTACTACAGCAGGTTAATGTCTCTCTCTCTCCACAACAGCAGGTTAATGTCTCTCTCTCTACTACAGCAGGTTAATGTCTCTCTCTCTCTACTACAGCAGGTTAATGCCTCTCTCTCTCCACAACAGCAGGTTAATGTCTATCTCTCTACTACAGCAGGTTAATGTCTCTCTCTCTCCAAAACAGCAGGTTAATGTCTCTCTCTCTCTACTACAGCAGGTTAATCTCTCTCTCTCTTCTACAGCAGGTTAATGTCTCTCTCTCTCTACTACAGCAGGTTAATGTCTCTCTCTCTACTACAGCAGGTTAATGTCTCTCTCTCTCTACTACAGCAGGTTAATGTCTCTCTACTATAGCAGGTTAATGTCTCCCTCTCTCTACTATAGCAGGTTAATGTCTCTCTCTCTCTACAACAGCAGGTTAATGTCTCTCTCTCTACTATAGCAGGTTAATGTCTCTCTCTCTACTATAGCAGGTTAATGTCTCCCTCTCTCTACTATAGCAGCTTAATGTCTCTCTCTCTCTACTACAGAAGGTTAATGTCTCTCTCTCTACTATAGCAGGTTAATGTCTCCCTCTCTCTACTATAGCAGGTTAATGTCTCTCTCTCTCTACTACAGAAGGTTAATGTCTCTCTCTCTACTATAGCAGGTTAATGTCTCCCTCTCTCTACTATAGCAGGTTAATGTCTCTCTCTCTCTACTACAGAAGGTTAATGTCTCTCTCTCTACTATAGCAGGTTAATGTCTCTCTCTCTACTATAGCAGGTTAATGTCTCTCTCTCTACTATAGCAGGTTAATGTCTCTCTCTCTACTATAGCAGGTTAATGTCTCTCTCTCTCTACTACAGCAGGTTAATGTCTCTCTCTCTCTACTATAGCAGGTTAATGTCTCTCTCTCTGCTATAGCAGGTTAATGTCTCTCTCTCTACTATAGCAGGTTAATGTCTCTCTCTCTACTATAGCAGGTTAATGTCTCTCTCTCTACTATAGCAGGTTAATGTCTCTCTCTCTCTACTACAGAAGGTTAATGTCTCTCTCTCTACTATAGCAGGTTAATGTCTCCCTCTCTCTACTATAGCAGGTTAATGTCTCCCTCTCTCTACTATAGCAGGTTAATGTCTCTCTCTCTCTACTATAGCAGGTTAATGTCTCTCTCTCTCTACTATAGCAGGTTAATGTCTCTCTCTCTCTACTATAGCAGGTTAATGTCTCCCTCTCTCTACTATAGCAGGTTAATGTCTCTCTCTCTCTACTACAGCAGGTTAATGTCTCTCTCTCTCCAAAACAGCAGGTTAATGTCTCTCTCTCTACTACAGCAGGTTAATGTATCTCTACTACAGCAGGTTAATGTCTCTCTCTCTCCAAAACAGCAGGTTAATGTCTCTCTACTACAGCAGGTTAATGTCTCTCTCTCTCTACTACAGCAGGTTAATGTCTCTCTCTCTCCACAACAGCAGGTTAATGTCTCTCTCTCTACTACAGCAGGTTAATGTCTCTCTCTCTCTACTACAGCAGGTTAATGCCTCTCTCTCTCCACAACAGCAGGTTAATGTCTCTCTCTCTACTACAGCAGGTTAATGTCTCTCTCTCTCCAAAACAGCAGGTTAATGTCTCTCTCTCTCTACTACAGCAGGTTAATCTCTCTCTCTCTTCTACAGCAGGTTAATGTCTCTCTCTCTCTACTACAGCAGGTTAATGTCTCTCTCTCTACTACAGCAGGTTAATGTCTCTCTCTCTCTACTACAGCAGGTTAATGTCTCTCTACTATAGCAGGTTAATGTCCCCCTCTCTCTACTATAGCAGGTTAATGTCTCTCTCTCTCTACAACAGCAGGTTAATGTCTCTCTCTCTACTATAGCAGGTTAATGTCTCTCTCTCTACTATAGCAGGTTAATGTCTCCCTCTCTCTACTATAGCAGGTTAATGTCTCTCTCTCTCTACTACAGAAGGTTAATGTCTCTCTCTCTACTATAGCAGGTTAATGTCTCCCTCTCTCTACTATAGCAGGTTAATGTCTCTCTCTCTCTACTACAGAAGGTTAATGTCTCTCTCTCTACTATAGCAGGTTAATGTCTCCCTCTCTCTACTATAGCAGGTTAATGTCTCTCTCTCTCTACTACAGAAGGTTAATGTCTCTCTCTCTACTATAGCAGGTTAATGTCTCTCTCTCTACTATAGCAGGTTAATGTCTCTCTCTCTACTATAGCAGGTTAATGTCTCTCTCTCTACTATAGCAGGTTAATGTCTCTCTCTCTCTACTACAGCAGGTTAATGTCTCTCTCTCTCTACTATAGCAGGTTAATGTCTCTCTCTCTGCTATAGCAGGTTAATGTCTCTCTCTCTACTATAGCAGGTTAATGTCTCTCTCTCTACTATAGCAGGTTAATGTCTCTCTCTCTACTATAGCAGGTTAATGTCTCTCTCTCTCTACTACAGAAGGTTAATGTCTCTCTCTCTACTATAGCAGGTTAATGTCTCCCTCTCTCTACTATAGCAGGTTAATGTCTCCCTCTCTCTACTATAGCAGGTTAATGTCTCTCTCTCTCTACTATAGCAGGTTAATGTCTCTCTCTCTCTACTATAGCAGGTTAATGTCTCTCTCTCTCTACTATAGCAGGTTAATGTCTCCCTCTCTCTACTATAGCAGGTTAATGTCTCTCTCTCTCTACTATAGCAGGTTAATGTCTCTCTCTCTCTACTATAGCAGGTTAATGTCTCCCTCTCTCTACTATAGCAGGTTAATGTCTCCCTCTCTCTACTATAGCAGGTTAATGTCTCTCTCTCTCTACTACAGAAGGTTAATGTCTCTCTCTCTCTCTACTATAGCAGGTTAATGTCTCTCTCTCTCTCTCTCTCTACTACAGCAGGTTAATGTCTCTCTCTCTACTACAGCAGGTTAATGTCTCTCTCTCTACTACAGCAGGTTAATGTCTCTCTCTCTACTACAGCAGGTTAATGTCTCTTTCTCTCTACAACAGCAGGTTAATGTCTCTCTCTCTCTACTACAGCAGGTTAATGTCTCTCTCTATACTACAGCATGTTAATGTCTCTCTCTCTCTACTACAGAAGGTTAATGTCTCTCTCTCTCTCTCTACTATAGCAGGTTAATGTCTCTCTCTCTCTCTCTCTCTCTACTACAGCAGGTTAATGTCTCTCTCTCTCTCTCTCTCTCTACAACAGCAGGTTAATGTCTCTCTCTCTCTACAACAGCATGTTAATGTCTCACTCTCTCTAATACAGCAGGTTAATGTCTCTCTCTCTCTCTCTCTACTACAGAAGGTTAATGTCTCTCTCTCTCTCTACTACAGAAGGTTAATGTCTCTCTCTCTCTCTACTATAGCAGGTTAATGTCTCTCTCTCTCTCTCTCTCTCTCTACTACAGCAGGTTAATGTCTCTCTCTCTCTCTCTCTCTCTACAACAGCAGGTTAATGTCTCTCTCTCTCTCGCTCTACAACAGCAGGTTAATGTCTCTCTCTCTACAACAGCATGTTAATGTCTCACTCTCTCTAATACAGCATGTTAATGTCTCTCTACTACAGCAGGTTAATGTCTCACTCTCTCTACTACATCAGGATAATGTCTCTCTCTCCACCACATAGGTTAATGTCTCACTCTATCTACGACAGCAGGATAATGTCTCTCTCTCTCTACTACAGCAGATTAATGTCTCTCTCTCTCTACTACAGCAGGTTAATGTCTCTCTCTCTCTCTCTACTACAGCAGGTTAATGTCTCTCTCTCTACTACAGCAGGTTAATGTCTCTCTCTCTACTACAGCAAGTTAATGTCTCTCTCTCTCTCTCTACTACAGCAGGATAATGTCTCTCTCTCTCTACTACAGCAGGATAATGTCTCTCTCTCTCTACTACAGCAGGATAATGTCTCTCTCTCTCTACTACAGCAGGATAATGTCTCTCTCTCTCTACTACAGCAGGTTAATGTCTCTCTCTCTCTACTACAGCAGATTAATGTCTCTCTCTCTCTACTATAGCAGGTTAATGTCTCTCTCTCTCTACTACAGCAGGTTAATGTCTCTCTACTACAGCAGGTTAATGTCTCTCTCTCTGTACTACAGCAGGATAATGTCTCTCTCTCTCTCTACTACAGCAGGTTAATGTCTCTCTACTACAGCAGGTTAATCTCTCTCTCTCTCTACTACAGCAGGTTAATGTCTCTCTCTCTACTACAGCAGGTTAATGTCTCTCTCTCTACTACAGCAGGTTAATGTCTCTCTCTCTCTCTCTACTACAGCAGGTTAATGTCTCTCTCTCTACTACAGCAGGTTACTGTCTCTCTCTCTACTACAGCAGGTTAATGTCTCTCTCTCTAAACTACAGCAGGTTATTGTCTCTCTCTCTGCACAACAGCAGGTTAATGTCTCTCTCTCTGCACAACAGCAGGTTAATGTCTCTCTACTACAGCAGGTTAATGTCTCTCTCTCTCTAAACAACAGCAGGTTAATGTCTCTCTCTCTCTAAACAACAGCAGGTTAATGTCTCTCTACTACAGCAGGTTAATGTCTCTCTTTCTCTAAACAACAGCAGGTTAATGTCTCTCTCTCTCTAAACAACAGCAGGTTAATGTCTCTCTCTCTACTACAGCAGGTTAATGTCTCTCTCTCTCTCTACTACAGCAGGTTAATGTCTCTCTCTCTGCACAACAGCAGGTTAATGTCTCTCTCTCTCTACAACAGCAAGTTAATCTCTCTCTCTAAACAACAGCAGGTTAATGTCTCTCTCTCCACAACAGCAGGTTAATGTCTCTCTCTCTCTCTACTACAGCAGGTTAATGTCTCTCTCTCTCTCTCTACTACAGCAGGTTAATGTCTCTCTCTCTCTACAACAGCAAGTTAATCTCTCTCTCTAAACAACAGCAGGTTAATGTCTCTCTCTCCACAACAGCAGGTTAATGTCTCTCTCTCTCTACAACAGCAGGTTAATGTCTCTCTCTCTCTACTACAGCAGGTTAATGTCTCTCTCTCCACAACAGCAGGTTAATGTCTCTCTCTCTCTCTACTACAGCAGGTTAATGTCTCTCTCTCTCTACTACAGCAGGTTAATGTCTCTCTCTCTCTACAACAGCAGGTTAATGTCTCTCTCTCCACAACAGCAGGTTAATGTCTCTCTCTCTCTCTCTACTACAGCAGGTTAATGTCTCTCTCTCTAAACTACAGCAGGTTAATGTCTCTCTCTCTCTACTACAGCAGGATAATGTCTCTCTCTACTACAGCAGGTTAATGTCTCTCTCTCTCTACTACAGCAGGTTGTCTCTCTCTCTCTACTACAGCAGGTTAATGTCTCTCATTCTCTACTACAGCAGGTTAATGTCTCTCTCTCTCTACTACAGCAGGTTAATGTCTCTCTCTCTCTACTACAGCAGGTTAATGTCTCTATCTCTCTACTACAGCAGGTTAATGTCTCTCTCTCTAAACTACAGCAGGTTATTGTCTCTCTCTCTCTCTCTACTACAGCAGGTTAATGTCTCTCTCTCTCCACAACAGCAGGTTAAAGTCTCTCTCTCTAAACTACAGCAGGTTAATGTCTCTCTCTCTCTCTCTCTCTACTACAGCAGGTTAATGTCTCTCTCTCTCCACAACAGCAGGTTAATGTCTCTCTCTCTCTACTACAGCAGGTTAATGTCTCTCTCTCTCTACTATAGCAGGTTAATGTCTCTCTCTCTACTACAGCAGGTTAATGTCTCTCTCTCTCTACTACAGCAGGTTAATGTCTCTCTCTCTCTACAACAGCAGGTTAATGTCTCTCTCTATGCACAACAGCAGGTTAATGTCTCTCTCTCTCTACTACAGCAGGTTAATGTCTCTCTCTCTCTACTACAGCAGGTTATTGTCTCTCTCTCTACTACAGCAGGTTAATTTCTCTCTCTCTCTCTACTACAGCAGGTTAATGTCTCTCTCTCTCTACGACAGCAGGTTAATTTCTCTCTCTCTCTCTACTACAGCAGGTTAATGTCTCTCTCTCTCTACTACAGCAGGTTAATGTCTCTCTCTCTCTACTACAGCAGGTTAATGTCTCTCTCGCTCTACCACAGCAGGTTAATTTCTCTCTCTACTACAGCAGGATAATGTCTCTCTCTTTCTCTACTACAGCAGGTTAATGTCTCTCTCTCTCTCTACTACAGCAGGTTAATGTCTCTCTCTCTACTACAGCAGGTTAATGTCTCTCTCTTTCTCTACTACAGCAGGTTAATGTCTCTCTCTCTACTACAGCAGGTTAATGTCTCTCTCTCTCTCTACTACAGCAGGTTAATGTCTCTCTCTCTACTACAGCAGGTTAATGTCTCTCTCTTTCTCTACTACAGCAGGTTAATGTCTCTCTCTCTCTCTACTACAGCAGGTTAATGTCTCTGTCTCTCTCTTTCTCTACTGCAGCAGGTTAATGTCTCTCTCTCTACTACAGCAGGTTAATGTCTCTCTCTTTCTCTACTACAGCAGGTTAATGTCTCTCTCTCTCTCTACTACAGCAGGTTAATGTCTCTGTCTCTCTCTTTCTCTACTACAGCAGGTTAATGTCTCTCTCTCTACTACAGCAGGTTAATGTCTCTCTCTCTGTACTACAGCAGGTTAATGTCTCTCTCTCTCTCTCTACTACAGCAGGTTAATGTCTCTCTCTCTCTACTACAGCAGGTTAATCTCTCTCTCTCTCTACAGCAGGTTAATGTCTCTCTCTCTCTACTACAGCAGGTTAATGTCTCTCTCTCTCTACTACAGCAGGTTAATCTCTCTCTCTCTCTACAGCAGGTTAATGTCTCTCTCTCTCTCTCTCTACTACAGCAGGTTAATGTCTCTCTCTCTCCACAACAGCAGGTTAATGTCTCTCTCTCTCTACTACAGCAGGTTAATGTCTCTCTCTCTCTACTATAGCAGGTTAATGTCTCTCTCTCTACTACAGCAGGTTAATGTCTCTCTCTCTCTACTACAGCAGGTTAATGTCTCTCTCTCTCTACTACAGCAGGTTATTGTCTCTCTCTCTACTACAGCAGGTTAATTTCTCTCTCTCTCTCTACTACAGCAGGTTAATGTCTCTCTCTCTCTACGACAGCAGGTTAATTTCTCTCTCTCTCTCTACTACAGCAGGTTAATGTCTCTCTCTCTCTCTACTACAGCAGGTTAATGTCTCTCTCTCTCTACTACAGCAGGTTAATGTCTCTCTCGCTCTACCACAGCAGGTTAATTTCTCTCTCTACTACAGCAGGATAATGTCTCTCTCTTTCTCTACTACAGCAGGTTAATGTCTCTCTCTCACTCTACTACAGCAGGTTAATGTCTCTCTCTCTACTACAGCAGGTTAATGTCTCTCTCTTTCTCTACTACAGCAGGTTAATGTCTCTCTCTCTACTACAGCAGGTTAATGTCTCTCTCTCTCTCTACTACAGCAGGTTAATGTCTCTCTCTCTACTACAGCAGGTTAATGTCTCTCTCTTTCTCTACTACAGCAGGTTAATGTCTCTCTCTCTCTCTACTACAGCAGGTTAATGTCTCTGTCTCTCTCTTTCTCTACTGCAGCAGGTTAATGTCTCTCTCTCTACTACAGCAGGTTAATGTCTCTCTCTTTCTCTACTACAGCAGGTTAATGTCTCTCTCTCTCTCTACTACAGCAGGTTAATGTCTCTGTCTCTCTCTTTCTCTACTACAGCAGGTTAATGTCTCTCTCTCTACTACAGCAGGTTAATGTCTCTCTCTCTGTACTACAGCAGGTTAATGTCTCTCTCTCTCTCTCTACTACAGCAGGTTAATGTCTCTCTCTCTCTACTACAGCAGGTTAATCTCTCTCTCTCTCTACAGCAGGTTAATGTCTCTCTCTCTCTACTACAGCAGGTTAATGTCTCTCTCTCTGTACTACAGCAGGTTAATGTCTCTCTCTCTACTACAGCAGGTTAATGTCTCTCTCTCTCTACTACAGCAGGTTAATGTCTCTCTCTCTGTACTACAGCAGGTTAATGTCTCTCTCTCTACTACAGCAGGTTAATGTCTCTCTCTCTCTCTACTACAGCAGGTTAATCTCTCTCTCTCTCTACTACAGCAGGTTAATGTCTCTCTCTCTCTCTACTACAGCAGGTTAATGTCTCTCTCTCTACTACAGCAGGTTAATGTCTCTCTCTCTCTACTACAGCAGGTTAATGTCTCTCTCTCTCTACTACAGCAGTTTAATGTCTCTCTCTCTCTACGACAGCAGGTTAATGTCTCTGTCTCTCTCTCTCTCTGTACTGCAGCAGGTTAATGTCTCTCTCTCTACTACAGCAGGTTAATGTCTCTCTCTCTCTACTACAGCAGGTTAATGTCTCTCTCTCTCTACTACAGCAGGTAAATGTCTCTCTCTCTACTACAGCAGGTTAATGTCTCTCTCTCTCTCTACTACAGCAGGTTAATCTCTCTCTCTCTCTACTACAGCAGGTTAATTTCTCTCTCTCTCTACTACAGCAGGTTAATGTCTCTCTCTCTACTACAGCAGGTTAATCTCTCTCTCTCTCTACTACAGCAGGTTAATGTCTCTCTCTCTCTACTACAGCAGGTTAATGTCTCTCTCTCTCTACTACAGCAGGTTAATGTCTCTCTCTCTCTACTACAGCAGGTTCATTTCTCTCTCTACTACAGCAGGTTAATCTCTCTCTCTCTCTACTACAGCAGGTTAATGTCTCTGTCTCTCTACTACAGCAGGTTAATGTCTCTCTCTCTCTCTACTACAGCAGGTTAATGTCTCTCTCTCTCTACTACAGCAGGTTAATCTCTCTCTCTCTACTACAGCAGGTTAATTTCTCTCTCTACTACAGCAGGTTAATCTCTCTCTCTCGCTACTACAGCAGGTTAATGTCTCTGTCTCTCTACTACAGCAGGTTAATGTCTCTCTCTCTCTACTACAGCAGTTTAATGTCTCTCTCTCTACTACAGCAGGTTAATGTCTCTGTCTCTACTACAGCAGGTTAATGTCTCTCTCTCTACTACAGCAGGTTAATGTCTCTCTCTCTCTCTACTACAGCAGGTTAATCTCTCTCTCTCTCTACAACAGCAGGTTAATGTCTCTGTCTCTACTACAGCAGGTTAATGTCTCTGTCTCTCTCTTTCTCTACTACAGCAGGTTAATGTCTCTCTCTCTACTACAGCAGGTTAATGTCTCTCTCTCTGTACTACAGCAGGTTAATGTCTCTCTCTCTCTCTCTACTACAGCAGGTTAATGTCTCTCTCTCTCTACTACAGCAGGTTAATCTCTCTCTCTCTCTACAGCAGGTTAATGTCTCTCTCTCTCTCTCTCTACTACAGCAGGTTAATGTCTCTCTCTCTCCACAACAGCAGGTTAATGTCTCTCTCTCTCTACTACAGCAGGTTAATGTCTCTCTCTCTCTACTATAGCAGGTTAATGTCTCTCTCTCTACTACAGCAGGTTAATGTCTCTCTCTCTCTACTACAGCAGGTTAATGTCTCTCTCTCTCTACTACAGCAGGTTATTGTCTCTCTCTCTACTACAGCAGGTTAATTTCTCTCTCTCTCTCTACTACAGCAGGTTAATGTCTCTCTCTCTCTACGACAGCAGGTTAATTTCTCTCTCTCTCTCTACTACAGCAGGTTAATGTCTCTCTCTCTCTCTACTACAGCAGGTTAATGTCTCTCTCTCTCTACTACAGCAGGTTAATGTCTCTCTCGCTCTACCACAGCAGGTTAATTTCTCTCTCTACTACAGCAGGATAATGTCTCTCTCTTTCTCTACTACAGCAGGTTAATGTCTCTCTCTCACTCTACTACAGCAGGTTAATGTCTCTCTCTCTACTACAGCAGGTTAATGTCTCTCTCTTTCTCTACTACAGCAGGTTAATGTCTCTCTCTCTACTACAGCAGGTTAATGTCTCTCTCTCTCTCTACTACAGCAGGTTAATGTCTCTCTCTCTACTACAGCAGGTTAATGTCTCTCTCTTTCTCTACTACAGCAGGTTAATGTCTCTCTCTCTCTCTACTACAGCAGGTTAATGTCTCTGTCTCTCTCTTTCTCTACTGCAGCAGGTTAATGTCTCTCTCTCTACTACAGCAGGTTAATGTCTCTCTCTTTCTCTACTACAGCAGGTTAATGTCTCTCTCTCTCTCTACTACAGCAGGTTAATGTCTCTGTCTCTCTCTTTCTCTACTACAGCAGGTTAATGTCTCTCTCTCTACTACAGCAGGTTAATGTCTCTCTCTCTGTACTACAGCAGGTTAATGTCTCTCTCTCTCTCTCTACTACAGCAGGTTAATGTCTCTCTCTCTCTACTACAGCAGGTTAATCTCTCTCTCTCTCTACAGCAGGTTAATGTCTCTCTCTCTCTACTACAGCAGGTTAATGTCTCTGTCTCTCTACTACAGCAGGTTAATCTCTCTCTCTCTCTACAGCAGGTTAATGTCTCTGTCTCTCTCTTTCTCTACTACAGCAGGTTAATGTCTCTCTCTCTACTACAGCAGGTTAATGTCTCTCTCTCTGTACTACAGCAGGTTAATGTCTCTCTCTCTACTACAGCAGGTTAATGTCTCTCTCTCTCTACTACAGCAGGTTAATGTCTCTCTCTCTGTACTACAGCAGGTTAATGTCTCTCTCTCTACTACAGCAGGTTAATGTCTCTCTCTCTCTCTACTACAGCAGGTTAATCTCTCTCTCTCTCTACTACAGCAGGTTAATGTCTCTCTCTCTCTCTACTACAGCAGGTTAATGTCTCTCTCTCTACTACAGCAGGTTAATGTCTCTCTCTCTCTACTACAGCAGGTTAATGTCTCTCTCTCTCTACTACAGCAGTTTAATGTCTCTCTCTCTCTACGACAGCAGGTTAATGTCTCTGTCTCTCTCTCTCTCTGTACTGCAGCAGGTTAATGTCTCTCTCTCTACTACAGCAGGTTAATGTCTCTCTCTCTCTACTACAGCAGGTTAATGTCTCTCTCTCTCTACTACAGCAGGTAAATGTCTCTCTCTCTACTACAGCAGGTTAATGTCTCTCTCTCTCTCTACTACAGCAGGTTAATCTCTCTCTCTCTCTACTACAGCAGGTTAATTTCTCTCTCTCTCTACTACAGCAGGTTAATGTCTCTCTCTCTACTACAGCAGGTTAATCTCTCTCTCTCTCTACTACAGCAGGTTAATGTCTCTCTCTCTCTACTACAGCAGGTTAATGTCTCTCTCTCTCTACTACAGCAGGTTAATGTCTCTCTCTCTCTACTACAGCAGGTTCATTTCTCTCTCTACTACAGCAGGTTAATCTCTCTCTCTCTCTACTACAGCAGGTTAATGTCTCTGTCTCTCTACTACAGCAGGTTAATGTCTCTCTCTCTCTCTACTACAGCAGGTTAATGTCTCTCTCTCTCTACTACAGCAGGTTAATCTCTCTCTCTCTACTACAGCAGGTTAATTTCTCTCTCTACTACAGCAGGTTAATCTCTCTCTCTCGCTACTACAGCAGGTTAATGTCTCTGTCTCTCTACTACAGCAGGTTAATGTCTCTCTCTCTCTACTACAGCAGTTTAATGTCTCTCTCTCTACTACAGCAGGTTAATGTCTCTGTCTCTACTACAGCAGGTTAATGTCTCTCTCTCTACTACAGCAGGTTAATGTCTCTCTCTCTCTCTACTACAGCAGGTTAATCTCTCTCTCTCTCTACAACAGCAGGTTAATGTCTCTGTCTCTACTACAGCAGGTTAATGTCTCTGTCTCTCTCTTTCTCTACTACAGCAGGTTAATGTCTCTCTCTCTACTACAGCAGGTTAATGTCTCTCTCTCTGTACTACAGCAGGTTAATGTCTCTCTCTCTCTCTCTACTACAGCAGGTTAATGTCTCTCTCTCTCTACTACAGCAGGTTAATCTCTCTCTCTCTCTACAGCAGGTTAATGTCTCTCTCTCTCTACTACAGCAGGTTAATGTCTCTCTCTCTCTACTACAGCAGGTTAATCTCTCTCTCTCTCTACAGCAGGTTAATGTCTCTCTCTCTCCACAACAGCAGGTTAATGTCTCTCTCTCTCTACTACAGCAGGTTAATCTCTCTCTCTCTCTACAGCAGGTTAATGTCTCTCTCTCTCTCTCTCTCTACTACAGCAGGTTAATGTCTCTCTCTCTCCACAACAGCAGGTTAATGTCTCTCTCTCTCTACTACAGCAGGTTAATGTTTCTCTCTCTCTACTACAGCAGGTTAATGTCTCTCTCTCTCTACTACAGCAGGTTAATGTTTATCTCTCTCTACTATAGCAGGTTAATGTCTCTCTCTCTACTACAGCAGGTTAATGTCTCTCTCTCTCTACTACAGCAGGTTAATGTCTCTCTCTCTCTACAACAGCAGGTTAATGTCTCTCTCTATGCACAACAGCAGGTTAATGTCTCTCTCTCTCTACTACAGCAGGTTAATGTCTCTCTCTCTCTACTACAGCAGGTTATTGTCTCTCTCTCTACTACAGCAGGTTAATTTCTCTCTCTCTCTCTACTACAGCAGGTTAATGTCTCTCTCTCTCTACGACAGCAGGTTAATTTCTCTCTCTCTCTCTACTACAGCAGGTTAATGTCTCTCTCTCTCTACTACAGCAGGTTAATGTCTCTCTCTCTCTACTACAGCAGGTTAATGTCTCTCTCGCTCTACCACAGCAGGTTAATTTCTCTCTCTACTACAGCAGGATAATGTCTCTCTCTTTCTCTACTACAGCAGGTTAATGTCTCTCTCTCTCTCTACTACAGCAGGTTAATGTCTCTCTCTCTACTACAGCAGGTTAATGTCTCTCTCTTTCTCTACTACAGCAGGTTAATGTCTCTCTCTCTACTACAGCAGGTTAATGTCTCTCTCTCTCTCTACTACAGCAGGTTAATGTCTCTCTCTCTACTACAGCAGGTTAATGTCTCTCTCTTTCTCTACTACAGCAGGTTAATGTCTCTCTCTCTCTCTACTACAGCAGGTTAATGTCTCTGTCTCTCTCTTTCTCTACTGCAGCAGGTTAATGTCTCTCTCTCTCTCTACTACAGCAGGTTAATGTCTCTCTCTTTCTCTACTACAGCAGGTTAATGTCTCTCTCTTTCTCTACTACAGCAGGTTAATGTCTCTCTCTCTCTACTACAGCAGGTTAATGTCTCTCTCTTTCTCTACTACAGCAGGTTAATGTCTCTCTCTCTCTCTACTACAGCAGGTTAATGTCTCTGTCTCTCTCTTTCTCTACTACAGCAGGTTAATGTCTCTCTCTCTACTACAGCAGGTTAATGTCTCTCTCTCTGTACTACAGCAGGTTAATGTCTCTCTCTCTCTCTCTACTACAGCAGGTTAATGTCTCTCTCTCTCTACTACAGCAGGTTAATCTCTCTCTCTCTCTACAGCAGGTTAATGTCTCTCTCTCTCTACTACAGCAGGTTAATCTCTCTCTCTCTCTACAGCAGGTTAATGTCTCTGTCTCTCTCTTTCTCTACTACAGCAGGTTAATGTCTCTCTCTCTACTACAGCAGGTTAATGTCTCTCTCTCTGTACTACAGCAGGTTAATGTCTCTCTCTCTACTACAGCAGGTTAATGTCTCTCTCTCTCTACTACAGCAGGTTAATGTCTCTCTCTCTGTACTACAGCAGGTTAATGTCTCTCTCTCTACTACAGCAGGTTAATGTCTCTCTCTCTCTCTACTACAGCAGGTTAATCTCTCTCTCTCTCTACTACAGCAGGTTAATGTCTCTCTCTCTCTCTACTACAGCAGGTTAATGTCTCTCTCTCTACTACAGCAGGTTAATGTCTCTCTCTCTCTACTACAGCAGGTTAATGTCTCTCTCTCTCTACTACAGCAGTTTAATGTCTCTCTCTCTCTACGACAGCAGGTTAATGTCTCTGTCTCTCTCTCTCTCTGTACTGCAGCAGGTTAATGTCTCTCTCTCTACTACAGCAGGTTAATGTCTCTCTCTCTCTACTACAGCAGGTTAATGTCTCTCTCTCTCTACTACAGCAGGTAAATGTCTCTCTCTCTACTACAGCAGGTTAATGTCTCTCTCTCTCTCTACTACAGCAGGTTAATCTCTCTCTCTCTCTACTACAGCAGGTTAATTTCTCTCTCTCTCTACTACAGCAGGTTAATGTCTCTCTCTCTACTACAGCAGGTTAATCTCTCTCTCTCTCTACTACAGCAGGTTAATGTCTCTCTCTCTCTACTACAGCAGGTTAATGTCTCTCTCTCTCTACTACAGCAGGTTAATGTCTCTCTCTCTCTACTACAGCAGGTTCATTTCTCTCTCTACTACAGCAGGTTAATCTCTCTCTCTCTCTACTACAGCAGGTTAATGTCTCTGTCTCTCTACTACAGCAGGTTAATGTATCTCTCTCTCTACTACAGCAGGTTAATGTCTCTCTCTCTCTACTACAGCAGGTTAATGTCTCTCTCTCTCTCTACTACAGCAGGTTAATCTCTCTCTCTCTACTACAGCAGGTTAATTTCTCTCTCTACTACAGCAGGTTAATCTCTCTCTCTCGCTACTACAGCAGGTTAATGTCTGTCTCTCTACTACAGCAGGTTAATGTCTCTCTCTCTACTACAGCAGTTTAATGTCTCTCTCTCTACTACAGCAGGTTAATGTCTCTGTCTCTACTACAGCAGGTTAATGTCTCTCTCTCTACTACAGCAGGTTAATGTCTCTCTCTCTCTCTACTACAGCAGGTTAATCTCTCTCTCTACAACAGCAGGTTAATGTCTCTGTCTCTACTACAGCAGGTTAATGTCTCTCTCTCTCTCTACTACAGCAGGTTAATGTCTCTCTCTACTACAGCAGGTTAATGTCTCTCTCTCTCTCTCTACTACAGCAGGTTAATGTCTCTCTCTCTCTCTACTACAGCAGGTTAATGTCTCTCTCTCTCTCTACTACAGCAGGTTAATCTCTCTCTCTCTACTACAGCAGGTTAATTTCTCTCTCTACTACAGCAGGTTAATCTCTCTCTCTCGCTACTACAGCAGGTTAATGTCTCTGTCTCTCTACTACAGCAGGTTAATGTCTCTCTCTGTTACGGTGCGTGAATGAGGACCCAAAAGCGAATTAACGTAAACAGAGCTTCTTTAATAACAAAACATACGTAGGCTCAGATGGACCGGCAGATTCCGACAGGACAGGACAAGGTTGCAGCAAACATGACGATAGTCTGGTTCAGGCATGAATAACACAAACAAGAATCCGACAAAGACAGGAGCAGAAACAGAGAGAGATATAGAGGACTAATCAGAGGGAAAAAGGGAACAGGTGGGAAAAGGGGTGACGAGGTAGTTAGGAGGAGACAAGGAACAGCTGGGGGAAAGAGGGGGAGAAAAGGTAACCTAATAACGACCAGCAGAGGGAGACAGGGTGAAGGGAAAGGACAGAAACAAGACACAACATGACAATACATGACAGTACCCCCCCACTCACCGAGCGCCTCCTGGCGCACTCGAGGAGGAAACCTGGCGGCAACGGAGGAAATCATCGATCAGCGCACGGTCCAGCACGTCCCGAGAGGGAACCCAACTCCTCTCCTCAGGACCGTACCCCTCCCAATCTACTAGGTACTGATGACCACGGCCCCGAGGACGCATGTCTAAAATCCTACGGACCCTGTAGATGGGTGCGCCCTCGACAAGGATGGGGGGGGGGGGGGGGGGGGGGGGGAGACGAGCGGGGGCGCGAAGAACGGGCTTGACACAGGAGACATGGAAGACCGGGTGGACGCGACGAAGAAGAAGTCGAACTGCGACAGGATTAATGATCTGGGAAATACGGAACGGACCAATGAACCGCGGGGTCAACTTGCGAGAAGCGGTCTTAAGGGGAAGGTTCTGAGTGGAGAGCCAAACTCTCTGACCGCGACAATATCTAGGACTCTTAGTTCTACGCTTATTAGCAGCCCTCACAGTCTGCGCCCTATAACGGCAAAGTGCAGACCTGACCCTCTTCCAGGTGCGCTCGCAACGTTGGACAAAAGCCTGAGCGGAGGGGACGCTGGACTCGGCGAACTGAGATGAGAACAGCGGAGGCTGGTACCCGAGGCTACTCTGAAAAGGAGATAGCCCGGTCGCAGACGAAGGAAGCGAGTTGTGGGCGTATTCTGCCCAGGGGAGCTGTTCTGACCAAGACGCAGGGTTGCGAAAAGAAAGACTGCGTAAGATGCGACCAATAGTCTGATTGGCCCGTTCTGCTTGACCGTTAGACTGGGGGTGAAAGCCGGAAGAGAGACTGACGGAAGCCCCAATCAAACGGCAAAACTCCCTCCAAAATTGAGACGTGAATTGCGGACCTCTGTCCGAAACAACGTCTGACGGAAGGCCATGAATTCTGAAAACATTCTCGATGATGATTTGTGCCGTCTCTTTAGCAGAAGGAAGCTTAGCAAGGGGAATAAAATGAGCCGCCTTAGAGAACCTGTCGACAACCGTAAGAATAACAGTCTTCCCCGCTGACGAAGGCAGTCCGGTGACAAAATCTAAGGCGATGTGAGACCACGGTCGAGAGGGAATGGGAAGCGGCCTGAGACGGCCGGCAGGAGGGGAGTTACCGGACTTAGTCTGCGCGCAGACCGAACAAGCAGCCACGAAGCGACGCGTGTCATGCTCCCGGGTGGGCCACCAAAAACGCTGGCGAATGGAAGCAAGCGTACCCCGAACGCCAGGGTGGCCGGCTAACTTGGCAGAGTGAGCCCACTGAAGAACGGCCAGACGAGTAGGAACGGGAACGAAAAGAAGGTTCCTGGGACAAGAGCGCGGCGACGGAGTTTGAGTGAGTGCTTGCTTTACCTGCCTCTCAATTCCCCAGACAGTCAACCCGACAACACGCCCCTCAGGGAGAATCCCCTCGGGGTCAGTGGAGGCTACTGAAGAACTGAAGAGACGAGATAAAGCATCAGGCTTGGTGTTCTTAGAGCCCGGACGATAAGAAATCACGAACTCGAAACGAGCGAAAAACAGCGCCCAGCGCGCCTGACGCGCATTAAGTCGTTTGGCAGAACGGATGTACTCAAGGTTCCTATGGTCAGTCCAAACGACAAAAGGAACGGTCGCCCCCTCCAACCACTGTCGCCATTCGCCTAGGGCTAAGCGGATGGCGAGCAGTTCGCGGTTTCCCACATCATAGTTACGTTCCGACGGCGACAGGCGATGAGAAAAATACGCGCAAGGGTGGACCTTGTCGTCAGAGAGGGAGCGCTGAGAAAGAATGGCTCCCACGCCCACCTCTGACGCGTCAACCTCGACCACGAACTGTCTAGAGACGTCAGGTGTAACAAGGATAGGAGCGGATGTAAAACGATTCTTGAGGAGATCAAAAGCTCCCTGGGCGGAAACGGACCACTTAAAGCACGTCTTGACAGAAGTAAGGGCTGTGAGAGGAGCTGCCACCTGACCGAAATTACGGATGAAACGACGATAGAAGTTCGCGAAGCCGAGAAAGCGCTGCAGCTCGACGCGTGACTTAGGGACGGGCCAATCAATGACAGCCTGGACCTTAGCGGGATCCATCTTAATGCCTTCAGCGGAAATAACAGAACCGAGAAGTGTGACGGAGGAGGCATGAAAAGTGCACTTCTCAGCCTTCACAAAAAGACAATTCTCTAAAAGGCGCTGGAGGACACGTCGAACGTGCTGAACATGAATCTGGAGTGACGGTGAAAAAATCAGGATATCGTCAAGGTAAACGAAAACAAAGATGTTCAGCATGTCTCTCAGGACATCATTGACTAATGCCTGAAAGACAGCTGGAGCGTTAGCGAGGCCGAAAGGAAGAACCCGGTATTCAAAGTGCCCTAACGGAGTGTTAAACGCCGTCTTCCACTCGTCCCCCTCCCTGATGCGCACGAGATGGTAAGCGTTACGAAGGTCCAACTTAGTGAAAAACCTGGCTCCCTGCAGGATCTCGAAGGCTGAAGACATGAGGAAGCGGATAACGATTCTTCACTGTTATGTCATTCAGCCCTCGATAATCTATGCAGGGGCGCAGGGACCCGTCCTTCTTCTTAACAAAAAAAAAAACCCCGCTCCGGCGGGAGAGGAGGAGGGGACTATGGTACCGGCGGCAAGAGCTACAGACAAATAATCTTCGAGAGCCTTACGTTCGGGAGCCGACAGAGAGTATAGTCTACCCCGGGGGGGAGTGGTTCCCGGAAGGAGATCAATACTACAATCATACGACCGGTGTGGAGGAAGAGAGGTGGCCCTGGACCGACTGAACACCGTGCGCAGATCGTGATATTCCTCCGGCACCCCTGTCAAATCACCAGGCTCCTCCTGTGAAGAAGAGACAGAGGAAACAGGAGGGATAGCAGACATTAAACATTTCACATGACAAGAGACGTTCCAGGAGAGGATAGAATTACTAGACCAATTAATAGAAGGATTATGACAAACTAGCCAGGGATGGCCCAAAACAACAGGTGTAAAAGGTGAACGAAAAATTAAAAAAGAAATGGTTTCGCTATGATTACCAGAGACAGTGAGGGTTAAAGGTAGCGTCTCACGCTGAATCCTGGGGAGAGGACTACCATCCAAGGCGAACAAGGCCGTGGGCTCCCTTAACTGTCTGAGAGGAATGTCATGTTCCCGAGCCCAGGTCTCGTCCATAAAACAGCCCTCCGCCCCAGAGTCTATTAAGGCACTGCAGGAAGCTGACGAACCGGTCCAGCGTAGATGGACCGACAAGGTAGTGCAGGATCTTGAAGGAGAGACAGGAGTAGTAGCGCTCACCAGTAGCCCTCCGCTTACTGATGAGCTCTGGCTTTTACTGGACATGAAGTGACAAAATGACCAGCGGAACCGCAATAGAGACAGAGGCGGTTGGTGATTCTCCGTTCCCTCTCTTTAGTCGAGATGCGGATACCTCCCAGCTGCATAGGCTCAGCACCCGAGCCGGCAGAGGAAGATGGTAGTGATGCGGAGAGGGGGGCAACGGAGAACGCAAGCTCCTTTCCACGAGCTCGGTGACGAAGATCAACCCGTCGCTCAATGCGAATAGCGAGTTCAATCAAGGAATCCACGCTGGAAGGAACCTCCCGGGAGAGAATCTCATCCTTTACCTCTGCGCGGAGACCCTCCAGAAAACGAGCGAGCAAAGCCGGCTCGTTCCAGCCACTGGAGGCAGCAAGAGTGCGAAACTCAATAGAGTAGTCTGTTATGGATCGATTACCTTGACATAGGGAAGACAGGGCCCTGGAAGCCTCCTCCCCAAAAACAGATCGATCAAAAACCCGTATCATCTCCTCCTTAAAGTCCTGATACTGGTTAGTACACTCAGCCCTTGCCTCCCAGATTGCCGTGCCCCACTCACGAGCCCGTCCAGTAAGGAGAGATATGACGTAGGCGATACGAGCAGTGCTCCTGGAGTAAGTGTTGGGCTGGAGAGAAAACACAATATCACACTGGGTGAGGAACGAGCGGCATTCAGTGGGCTCCCCAGAGTAACACGGCGGGTTATTGATTCTGGGCTCCGGAGATTCGAAAGCCCTGGAAGTGGCTGGTGGATCGAGGCGGAGATGGTGAACCTGTTCTGTGAGGTTGGAGACTTGGGTGGCCAGGGTCTCAACGGCATGTCGAGCAGCAGACAATTCCTGCTCGTGTCTGCCTAGCATCGCTCCCTGGATCTCGACGGCTGAGTGGAGAGGATCCGAAGTCGCTGGGTCCATTCTTGGTCGGATTCTTCTGTTACGGTGCGTGAATGAGGACCCAAAAGCGAATTAACGTAAACAGAGCTTCTTTAATAACAAAACATACGTAGGCTCAGATGGACCGGCAGATTCCGACAGGACAGGACAAGGTTGCAGCAAACATGACGATAGTCTGGTTCAGGCATGAATAACACAAACAAGAATCCGACAAAGACAGGAGCAGAAACAGAGAGAGATATAGAGGACTAATCAGAGGGAAAAAGGGAACAGGTGGGAAAAGGGGTGACGAGGTAGTTAGGAGGAGACAAGGAACAGCTGGGGGAAAGAGGGGGAGAAAAGGTAACCTAATAACGACCAGCAGAGGGAGACAGGGTGAAGGGAAAGGACAGAAACAAGACACAACATGACAATACATGACACTCTCTCTCTACTACAGCAGTTTAATGTCTCTCTCTCTCTACTACAGCAGGTTAATGTCTCTGTCTCTCTACTACAGCAGGTTAATGTCTCTCTCTCTCTACTACAGCAGTTTAATGTCTCTCTCTCTACTACAGCAGGTTAATGTCTCAGTCTCTACTACAGCAGGTTAATGTCTCTGTCTCTACTACAGCAGGTTAATGTCTCTCTCTCTCTCTACTACAGCAGGTTAATGTCTCTCTCTCTACTACAGCAGGTTAATGTCTCTCTCTCTCTCTACTACAGCAGGTTAATGTCTCTCTCTCTCTCTCTCTACTACAGCAGGTTAATGTCTCTCTCTCTCTCTACTACAGCAGGTTAATGTCTCTCTCTCTACTACAGCAGGTTAATGTCTCTCTCTCTCTCTACTACAGCAGGTTAATGTCTCTCTCTCTCTCTACTACAGCAGGTTAATATCTCTCTCTCTACTACAGCAGGTTAATGTCTCTCTCTCTCTCTACTACAGCAGGTTAATGTCTCTCTCTCTCTCTCTACTACAGCAGGTTAATGTCTCTCTCTCTCTCTACTACTGTCACACCCTGACCATAGTTTACTTTGTATATTTCTATGTTGTGGTTGGTCAGGGTGTGATCTGAGTGGGCATTCTATGTTTCATGTCTAGTTTGTCTAGTTCTATGTTCGGCCTGATATGGTTCTCAATCAGAGGCAGGTGTTCGTCATTGTCTCTGATTGGGAACCATATTTAGGTAGCCTGGGTTTCACTGTGTGTTTGTGGGTGATTGTTCCTGTTTTTGTGTTTGCACCAGACAGGGCTGTTTTGAGTTCTCACGTTTCTTGTTTTTTCGTTAGTTTGTTCATGTGTAGTGTCGTCAATAAATTACAATGAACAACCACCACGCTGCGCTTTGGTCCGCCTCTACTTCACAAGAAGAGAATCGTTACAACTACAGCAGGTTAATGTCTCTCTCTCTCTCTACTACAGCAGGTTAATCTCTCTCTCTCTCTCTCTCTCTACAACAGCAGGTTAATGTCTCTGTCTGTACTACAGCAGGTTAATGTCTCTCTCTCTACTACAGCAGGTTAATGTCTCTCTCTCTCTACTACAGCAGGTTAATCTCTCTCTCTCTACTACAGCAGGTTAATCTCTCTCTCTCTACTACAGCAGGTTAATCTCTCTCTCTCTACTACAGCAGGTTAATCTCTCTCTCTCTACTACAGCAGGTTAATCTCTCTCTCTCTACTACAGCAGGTTAATGTCTCTCTCTCTACTACAGCAGGTTCATTTCTCTCTCTACTACAGCAGGTTAATGTCTCTCTCTCTCTACTACAGCAGGTTAATCTCTCTCTCTCTCTACTACAGCAGGTTAATCTCTCTCTCTCTCTACTACAGCAGGTTAATGTCTCTCTCTCTACTACAGCAGGTTAATGTCTCTCTCTCTCTACTACAGCAGGTTCATTTCTCTCTCTACTACAGCAGGTTAATCTCTCTCTACTACAGCAGGTTAATATCTCTCTCTCTCTACTACAGCAGGTTAATGTCTCTCTCTCTACTACAGCAGGTTAATGTCTCTCTCTCTCTACTACAGCAGGTTAATGTCTCTCTCTACTACAGCAGGTTAATGTCTCTCTCTCTCTACTACAGCAGGTTAATCTCTCTCTCTCTCTACTACAGCAGGTTAATGTCTCTCTCTCTCTACTATAGCAGGTTAATCTCTCTCTCTCTACTACAGCAGGTTAATGTCTCTCTCTCTACTATAGCAGGTTAATGTCTCTCTCTCTCTACTACAGCAGGTTAATCTCTCTCTCTCTCTACTACAGCAGGTTAATGTCTCTGTCTCTCTACTACAGCAGGTTAATGTCTCTCTCTCTACTACAGCAGGTTAATGTCTCTCTCTCTACTGCAGCAGGTTAATGTCTCTCTCTCTCTCTCTCTCTACCACAGCAGGTTAATATCTCTCTCTCTACTACAGCAGGTTAATGTCTCTGTCTCTCTACTACAGCAGGTTAATGTCTCTCTCTCTCTACTACAGCAGGTTAATCTCTCTCTCTACTACAGCAGGTTAATGTTTCTCTCTCTACTACAGCAGGTTAATGTTTCTCTCTCTCTCTACTACAGCAGGTTAATATCTCTCTCTCTACCACAGCAGGTTAATATCTCTCTCTCTCTACTACAGCAGGTTAATGTCTCTGTCTCTCTACTACAGCAGGTTAATGTCTCTCTCTACTACAGCAGGTTAATGTCTCTCTCTCTACTACAGCAGGTTAATGTCTCTCTCTCTCTACTACAGCAGGTTAATGTCTCTCTCTCTCTACTACAGCAGGTTAATGTCTCGCTCTCTCTACTACAGCAGGTTAATGTCTCTCTCTCTCTACTATAGCAGGTTAATGTCTCTCTCTCTCCTATAGCAGGTTAATGTCTCTCTCGCTCTCTACTACAGCAGGTTAATGTCTCTCTCTCTCTCTACTACAGCAGGTTAATGTCTCTCTCTCTCTCTACTACAGCAGGTTAATGTCTCTCTCTCTCTCTACTACAGCAGGTTAATGTCTCTCTCTCTCTCTACTACAGCAGGTTAATGTCTCTTTCTCTCTCTACTACAGCAGGTTAATGTCTCTCTCTCTCTACTACAGCAGGTTAATGTCTCTCTCTCTACTGCAGCAGGTTAATGTCTCTCTCTCTACTGCAGCAGGTTAATGTCTCTCTCTCTGTACTGCAGCAGGTTAATGTCTCTCTCTCTACTACAGCAGGTTAATGTCTCTCTCTCTCTACCACAGCAGGTTAATGTCTCTCTCTCTACTATAGCAGGTTAATGTCTCTCTCTCTCTACCATAGCAGGTTAATGTCTCTCTCTCTCTACCACAGCAGGTTAATATCTCTCTCTCTCTACTACAGCAGGTTAATGTCTCTGTCTCTCTACTACAGCAGGTTAATGTCTCTCTCTCTCTCTACTACAGCAGTTTAATGTCTCTCTCTCGGTACTACAGCAGGTTAATGTCTCTCTCTCGGTACTACAGCAGGGTAATGTCTCTCACAATTCAATACAATTCAATTCAAGGTGCTTTATTGGCATGGAAAACATGTGTTAACATTGCCAAAGCAAGTGAGGTAGATAATATACAAAAGTGAAATAAACAATAAAAATTAACAGTAAACATTACACATACAGAAGTTTCAAAACAATAAATACATTACAAATGTCATATTATATGTGTGTGTGTGTGTAACAATGTACAAATAGTTAAAGTACACAAGGGAAAATAAATAAGCATAAATATGGGTTGTATTTACAATGGTGTTTGTTCACTGGTTGCCCTTTTCTTGTGGCAACAGGTCACAAATCTTGCTGCTGGGATGGCACACTGTGGAATTTCACCCAGTAGATATGGGAGTTTTTCAAAATTGGATTAGCAAGGCTATGCTCACTGAGTCTGTACATAGTCAAAGCTTTCCTTAATTTTGGGTCAGTCACAGTGGTCAGGTATTCTGCCGCTGTGTACTCTCTGTTTAGGGCCAAATAGCATTCTAGTTTGCTCTGTTTTTTTGTTAATTCTTTCCAATGTGTCAAGTAATTATCTTGTTTTCTCATGATTTGGTTGGGTCTAATTGTGCTGTTGTCCTGGGGCTCTGTAGGGTGTGTTTGTGTTTGTGAACAGAGCCCCAGGACCAGCTTGCTTAGGGGACCCTTCTCCAGGTTCATCTCTCTGTAGGTGGCTTTGTTATGGAAAGTTTGGGAATCGCTTCCTTTTAGGTGGTTGTAGAATTGAACAGCTCTTTTCTGGATTTTGATAATTAGTGGGTATCAGCCTAATTCTGCTCTGCATGCATTATTTGGTGTTCTACGTTGTACACGGAGGATATTTTTGCAGAATTCTGCATGCAGAGGTGTTTGTCCCATTTTGTGAAGTCTTGGTTGGAGCGGACCCCAGACCTCACAACCATAAAGGGCAATGGGCTCTATGACTGATTCAAGTATTTTTAGCCAAATCCTAATTGGTATGTTATTTTTGATGGCATAGAATGTCCTTCTTGCCTTGTCTCTCAGATCGTTCACAGCTTTGTGGAAGTTACCTGTGGCGCTGATGTTTAGGCCAAGGTATGTATAGTTTTTTGTGTGCTCTAGGGCAACAGTGTCTAGATGGAATTTGTATTTGTGGTCCTGGCGACTGGACCTTTTTTGGAACACCATTATTTTGGTCTTACTGAGATTTACTGTCAGGGCCCAGGTCGGACAGAATCTGTGCAGAAAATCTAGGTGCTGCTGTAGGCCCTCCTTGGTTGGTGACAGAAGCACCAGATCATCAGCAAACAGTAGACATTTGACTTCGGATTCTAGTAGGGTGAGGCCAGGTGCTGCAGACTTTTCTAGTGCCCGCGCCAATTCGTTGATATATATGTTGAAGAGGGTGGGGCTTAAGCTGCATCCCTGTCAAACCTCACGACCCTGTGTGAAGAAATGTGTTTTTTGCCAATTTTAACCGCACACTTGTTGTTTGTGTACATGGATTTTATAATGCCGTATGTTTTACCCCCAACACCACTTTCCATCAATTTGTATAGCAGACCCTCATTCCAAATTGAGTCAAAGGCTTTTTTGAAATCAACAGAGCATGAGAACATAGCCTTTGTTTTGTTTCGTTTGGTTGTCAATTAGGGTGTGCAGGGTGAATACATGGTCTGTTGTACGGTCATTTGGTAAAAAGCCAATTTGACATTTGCTCAGTACATTGTTTTCAATGTAATGCTGTTAATGATAATGAGGAGGATTTTCCCAAGGTTACTGTTGACGCATATTCCACGGTAGTTATTGGGGTCAAATTTGTCTCCACTTTTGTGGATTGGGGTGATCAGTCCTTGGTTCCAAATATTGGGGAAGATGCCAGAGATAAGGATGATGTTAAAGAGTTTTAGTATAGCCAATTGGAATTTGTTGTCTGTATATTTTATCATTTCATGAAGGATACCATCAACCCCACAGGCCTTTTTGGGTTGGAGGGTTTTTATTTTGTCCTGTAACTCGTTCAAGGTAATTGGAGAATCCAGTGGGTTCTGGTAGTCTTTAATAGTTGATTCTAAGATCTGTATTTGATCATGTATATGTTTTTGCTCTTTATTGTTTGTTATAGAGCCAAAGAGATTGGAGAAGTGGTTTACCCATACATCTCCATTTTGGATAGATAATTATTCGTGTTGTTGAGAGTTCAATATAGTGCTCTTAATGCACACACGGTGAACCACGGCCACCCCACTAAACACTGGGTGCTCAAAACCAAAATGCCCCAGACACAGGGAACGAAAACAGTCCAACACTATATACGAACATACACAAACACGTTCGTCTGTAACAAACACCAGGGTTACAATAATCAATCCCGCACAAAGAAATGGGCTGACTAATAAAGCCCAACTAATTACAACCAACTCAAAACAGGTGTAATCAATAAACACATAAGGAGGGGGAGAAAATAATCAGTGGCAGCTAGTAGGCCGGCGACGACGACCGCCGAGTGCCAGCTGAACAGGAAGGGGAGCCACCTGTAGCCACCTGCGGCGCGCCAACACCGGCCTCGAGGTCGACCCGGAGGACGAGGCGCAGGGCGATCCGGATGGAGGCGATGGAAATCCCTCAACATTGACGGATTCAAACTGTCCCCCACTGGTACCCAGCACCTCTCCTCTGGACTGTACCCCTCCCAGTCCACGAGGTACTGCAGGCCCCTCACCCGGCGTCTCGAGTCCAGAATGGCCCGTATCGTGTACGCCGGGGACCCCTCGATGTCCAGAGGGGGAGGAGGGACCTCGGGCACCTCACCATCCTGCAGGGGACCAGCTACCACCGGCCTGAGGAGAGACACATGAAACGAGGGGTTAATACGATAATAGGAAGGGAGTTGTAATCGATAACACACCTCCGTTTATACTCCTCAGGACTTTGAAGGGCCCTACACACTGCGGCCCTTCAATGGCCCAGAACCGGCTGGTACCCCAACACACACTGAAAGGGGGACACGTTAGTAGAGGAGTGGCGTAGTGAGTTCTGGGCCATTTCGGCCCAGGGGATGTATCTCGCCCACTCCCCTGGCCGGTCCTGGCAATACGACCGCAGAAACCTACCCACTTCCTGGTTCACTCTCTCCACCTGCCCATTACTCTCGGGGTGATAACCGGAGGTCAGGCTGACCGAGAACCCCAGACGCTGCATGAACGCCCTCAATACTCGGGACGTGAACTGGGGGCCCCGATTAGAAACGATGTCCTCCGGCACCCCGTAGTGCCGGAAGACGTGGGTAAATAGAGCCTCCGCAGTTTGTAGGGCTGTAGGGATACCGGGCAACGGGAGGAGACGGCAGGACTTAGAGAACCGATCTACAATCACCAGAACCGTAGTGTTCCCCTGAGACGGGGGAAGATCGGTCAGGAAATCTACGGATAGATGAGACCATGGCCATTGTGGAACGGGGAGGGGTTGTAACTTCCCTCTAGGAAGGTGCCTAGGAGCCTTACTCTGGGCGCATACCGAACAGGAGGAGACATAAACCCTGACGTCCTTAGCCAATACCTCCCCCGAAGGCTCCCCACTGCCCTCGCCACACTAGGGTGACCCGAGGAGGGTAGGATGTGAGCCCACCGAATCAGTTGGTCCCGAACACCAAGTGGCATGTACTTCCGCCCCGCTGGACACTGAGGAGGCGTGGGTTCCGCCCTTAACGCCGCTCGATGTCCTAGTCCACCTCCCATACCACTGGTGCTATCAGCCTTGAGGCGGGAAGGATGGGAGTAGGTTCGGTGGACCGATCCTCCGTGTCGTAAAGGCGGGACATTGCGTCCGCCTTTACGTTCTGGGAGCCCGGTCTATAAGATAACGTAAACCGGAATCGGGTGAAGAACATGGCCCACCTTGCCTGACGTGGGTTCAATCTCCTAGCTGCCCGAATATACTCCAGATTCTGGTGGTCGGTCCAGATGAGAAAGGGGTGCTTAGCCCCCTCAAGCCAGTGTCCCCTGACCACCGCTAACAACTCCCGGTCCCCCACATCATAGTTACGCTCCGCTGGGCTGAGCTTCCTCGAGAAGAAAGCACAGGGGCGGAGTTTTGGTGGCGTACCCGAGCGCTGTGATACCACGGCACCCACCCCAGCCTCGGACGCGTCCACCTCCACTATGAATGCTAGAGAGGGGTCCGGATGCACCAACACGGGTGCATCCGTGAACAGCGCATTCAACCTCTTGAAAGCTCTCTCCATCATAATCCCTCCTTTTTCTTCACAAAAAAGAAACTCGAGGAGACGGGTGAGATGGAGGGCCGAATGTACCCCTGTCCCAGAGACTCCGTGACATATGTCTCCATAGCCAACATCTCCTCTTGGGATAATGGATACACGTGACTCTTGGGAAGCGCAGCGTTTACCTGGAGATCTATCGCACAATCCCTTCCCGGTCGATGAGGTGGTAATTTAGTCACTTTCTTTTTACTGAAAGCGGTTGCCAAATCGGCATACTGTGGGGGAATGCACACCGTGGGATCCTGGTCTGGACTCTCCACCGACGTGGCACCGATGGAAACTCCCAGACACCTTCTAGAACACTCCTCTGACCACCCCTGGAGAACCCCTGTCTCCACAAAATGTTAGGATTGTGCCGGGCAAGCCAGGGAATCCCTAGCACCACTGGAAACGCAGGCGAATCAATGATATAGAGACTGATCCAGTTGAACCGTGGTCTCCCTGACCATCCCTGACCCTAATGGCCGGCTATCTAGGGAGTGCACGGGAAAGAGAGAATCTTTCGGCACAAGCGGAACACCTAACTTAAGGGCGAGTCCGCAATCCATAAAGTTCCCAGCTGCGCCTGAATCGACTAGCGCCCTATGCTGGGAAGAGGGAAACATTTTCGGAAAAAAATCAAGACAAACATGTGACCAACAGGGGATTCTGGGGGAGTTTGGTGCTGACTCACCTGGGGTGATCGAGAAGTGTTCTGCCTGCCATCTCGACTCCCAGACGGACCCCCCCCCCAGCACCGATCGGCCGTGTGTCCTCTCCGACCACAGCTGGTACAGGGGGGGCCTCCTCCTCCGGTACCCCTCGGCAAGGCCCCTCCCAACTCCATCGGAATGGGTTGCAGAGGTGCTGGGTGGTGGAACGAACAGGACCCTCTCCGAATGCCCGCGGGCAGCCAGCAGATTGTCCAGTCGGATGGACATGTCAATCAGCTCATCCAGGGAAAGAGCGGTGTCCCGACACGCTAGCTCCCTGCGGACGTCCTCCCGGAGACTACACCGGTAGTGGTCGATAAGGGCCCTGTCGTTCCACCCAGATCCTGCTGCCAAGGTCCGGAACTCCAGCGCGTAGTCCTGGGCGCTCCTCTTCTCCTGCCTGATATGGAATAGTTGTTCTCCTGCCGCTTGGCTCTCTGGAGTGTGATCAAACACGGCACAAAAACGGCGGGTAAACTCTGGGCAATGCTCCTTCGCTGAGTCTGGGCCAATCCAGACTGCGTTCGCCCACTCCAGAGCACTCCCGAGGGAGTGGGTCTTATGGTGGCCAGGTACAGTTCCAGTTGGAGTAAGAACCCCTGGCACTCCGCCGCCGCTCCATCATAATCCCTTGGGAGTGTAAGACGAAGAGCGCTGGAGCCGGGGGATGGGTAGTCCTGGGCTGGGGGAGCCGAAGGTGGAGAGAGGAGACCACTCCTCTCCCATCGGTCCATTCTCTCCATAACTTGCTCCATAGCCGATCCGATGGAGAACGGCGGTATGGTGGAGAACCCGTTCCTCCATCGATAGGAGAGGGTTGGCCGCTGCTCCTGCTGACTCCATTTAACGGGTGCGAGATTCTGTAACGTACTGGGTGTCGTGAGTATGAAGTCAGGCGCAGGGAAAACAGAGTTCAATATAATGCTCTTTTAATGCAAAAACGGTAAACCACGGCCACCCCACTAAACACTGGGTGCTCAAAACCAAAATGCCCCAGACACGGGGAACGAAAAGAGTCAAGCACTATATATGAACATACACAAACACGTTCGTCTGTAACAAACACCAGGGTTACAGTAATCAATCCCGCACAAAGAAATCGGCGGGCCGGCTGACTAATAAAGCCCAACTAATTACAACCATCTCAAAACAGGTGTAATCAATAAACACATAAGGAGGGGGAGAAAAAAATAAGTGGCAGCTAGTAGGCAGGTGACGACGACCACCGAGAGCCACCCGAACGGGAAGGGGAGCCACCTTCGGTCTGAGTTGTGACATTATGTATATGTTTTTGCTCTTTATTATTTGTTATAGAGCCAAAAAGATTGGAGAAGTGGTGTACCCATTCATCTACATTTTGAATAGATAATTCTTTGTGTTGTTTTAGTGTTTTCCAATTTTCCAAGAAGTGGTTAGAGTCTATGGATTCTTCCATTACATTGAGCTTATTTCTGACGTGCTGTTCCTTTTTTTTCAGTAGTGTATTTCTGTATTGTTTTAGTGATTCACCATAGCGATGGCGTAGACTCAGGATTTCCGGGTCTCTATGTTTTTGGTTGGACAGGTTTCTCAATTTCTTTCTTAGATTTTTGCATTCTTCATCAAACCATTTGTCATTGTTGTTCATTTTCTTCGATTTTCTATTTGAGATTTTTAGATTTGATAGGAAAGCTGAGAGGTCAAATATACCGTTAAGATTTTCTACTGCCAAGTTTACACCTTCACTATTGCAGTGAAACATTTTACCCAGGAAATTGTCTAAGAGGGATTGAATTTGTTGTTGCCTAATTTTTTTTTGTTGGTAGGTTTCCAAACTGCATTCCTTCCATCTATAGCATTTCTTAATTTTACTCAGTTCCTTTGGCTTTGATGCCTCGTGATTGAGTATTGCTCTGTTCAAGTAGACTGTGATTTTGCTGTGGTCTGATAGGGGTGTCAGTGGGCTGACTGTGAACGCTCTGAGAGACTCTGGGTTGAGGTCAGTGATAAAGTAGTCTACAGTACTACTGCCAAGAGATGAGCTTTAGGTGTACCTACCATAGGAGTCCCCTCGAAGCCTACCATTGACTATGTACATACCCAGCGTGCGACAGAGCTGCAGGAGTTGTGACCCGTTTTTGTTGGTTATGTTGTCATAGTTGTGCCTAGGGGGGCATATGGGAGAGGGAATGCTGTCACCTGCAGGCAGGTATTTGTCCCCCTGTGCTGAGGGTGTCAGGTTCTTGTCCAGTTCTGGCATTAAGGTCGCCACAGACTAGTACATGTCCCTGGGCCTGGAAATGATTGATTTCCCCCTCCAGGATGGAGAAGCTGCTTTCATTAAAGTATGGGGATTCTAGTGGGGGCATATAGGTAGCACACAGGAGGACATTTTTCTCTGTTAAGATAATTTCCTTTTGAATTTCTAGCCAAATGTAAAATGTTCCTGTTATGATTAATTTAAATACCAAAATAGCATACCACCTGAGTCCCTTCCCTGTTTCACACCTGGTAGTTTGGTGGATGGGACTACCAGCTCTCTGTAACCTAGAGGGCAACCAGTGGGTCCGTCTACTCTATACCAGGTTTCTTGCAGGATGACAATGTCTGTATTACCGATTTCTTTGGTGAAGTCCGGGTTCCTGCTCTTTAGGAATAAGGCAGATGACCTCAGGCCTTGGATATTCCAGGATGATATAGTGAAGGATTTTTGTTCCATAAAGTGTCCAATGTTGTTGGTCGTGGTTTGGCCTCAGGCCAGTAAGTGTGAGCAGAGCCTGCTGACAGCAGGTTCATCTCTCTCTCTCTCTCTCTCTCTCTCTCTCTCTCTCTCTCTCTCTCTCTCTCTCTCTCTCTCTCTCTCTCTCTCTCTCTCTCTCTCTCTCTCTCTCTCTCTCTCTCTCCTCCAGCAGGTTAAAGTTAATAAGCATAAATATGGGTTGTATTTACAATGGTGTGTGTTCTTCACTTCTCTCTCTACTATAGCAGGTTAATGTCTCTCTCTCTCTACTACAGCAGGTTAATGTCTCTCTCTCTCTACTATAGCAGGTTAATGTCTCTCTCTCTCTACATAAGCAGGTAATGTCTCTCTCTCTCTACTACAGCAGGTTAATGTCTCTCTCTCTCTCTCTACTACAGCAGGTTAATCTCTCTCTCTCTACTACAGCAGGTTAATGTCTCTCTCTCTCTCTCTACTACAGCAGGTTAATCTCTCTCTCTCTACTACAGCAGGTTAATGTCTCTCTCTCTCTCTCTCTACTACAGCAGGTTAATCTCTCTCTCTACTACAGCAGGTTAATCTCTCTCTCTCTCTACTATAGCAGGTTAATCTCTCTCTCTCTCTACTACAGCAGGTTAATGTCTCTCTCTCTCTCTCTACTACAGCAGGTTAATCTCTCTCTCTACTACAGCAGGTTAATCTCTCTCTCTCTCTACTACAGCAGGTTAATGTCTCTCTCTCTCTCTCTACTACAGCAGGTTAATGTCTCTCTCTCTTCTACAGCAGGTTAATGTCTCTCTCTCTACTACAGCAGGTTAATGTCTCTCTCTCTCTCTACATAAGCAGGTAATGTCTCTCTCTCTACTACAGCAGGTTAATGTCTCTCTCTACTCCAGCAGGTGAATGTCTCTCTCTCCAATCCAGCAGGTTAATGTCTCTCTCTCCAATCCAGCAGGTTAATGGTGAAGGACACAATATAAAATAAATAAGCATAATTTATGGGTTGTATTTACAATGCTGTGTGTTCTTCACTTCTCTCTCTCTCTCTACTATAGCAGGTTAATGTCGCTCTCTCTCTCTCTACATAAGCAGGTTAATGTCTCTACTACAGCAGGTTCATCTCTCTCTCTCTCTCTCTCTCTCTACTACATTAGGTTAATCTCTCTCTCTCTCTCCTACAGAAGGTTATTGTCTCTCTCTCTACTACAGCAGGTTAATGTCTCGCTCTCTACTACAGCAGGTTAATGTCTCTCTCTCTTCTACAGCAGGTTAATGTCTCTCTCTATACTACAGCATGTTAATGTCTCTCTCTCTACTCCAGCAGGTTAAAATCTCACTCTCTCTACTCCAGCAGGTTAATGTCTATCTCTCTCTCTACTCCAGCAGGTTAATGTCTCTCTCTCTCTCTCTCTCTCTCTAATATAGCAGGTTAATGTCTCTCTCTCTACTACAGCAGGTTAATGTCTCTCTCTCTCTCTCTCTCTCTCTCTCTCTCTCTACTATAACAGGTTAATGTCTCTCTCTCTCTCTCCTACAGCAGGTTAGTGTCTCTCTCCCTCTATTACAGCAGTGTAATGTCTCTCTCTCTCTCTCTCTCTCTACTCCAGCAGGTTAATGTCTCTCTCTCTCTCTACTCCAGCAGGTTAATGTCTCTCTCTCTCTCTCTCTAATATAGCAGGTTAATGTCTCTCTCTATTACAGCAGGTTAATGTCTCTCTCTCTTCTACAGCAGGTTAATGTCTCTCTCTCTCTACTACAGCAGGTTAATGTCTCTCTCTCTATTACAGCAGGTTAATCTCTCTCTCTCTCTACTATAGCAGGTTAATGTCTCTCTCTCTCTCTACTATAGCAGGTTAATGTCTCTCTCTCTTCTACAGCAGGTTAATGTCTCTCTCTCTCTACTACAGCAGGTTAATGTCTCTCTCTCTCTACTACAGCAGGTTAATGTCTCTCTCTCTCTACTACAGCAGGTTAATGTCTCTCTCTCTCTCTACTACAGCAGGTTAATGTCTCTCTCTCTCTTCTACAGCAGGTTAATGTCTCTCTCTCTCTACTATAGCAGGTTAATGTCTCTCTCTCTCTTCTACAGCAGGTTAATGTCTCTCTCTCTCTACTACAGCAGGTTAAAGTCTCTCTCTCTCTACTATAGCAGGTTAATGTCTCTCTCTCTCTACTACAGCAGGTTAATGTCTCTCTCTCTTCTACAGCAGATTAATCTCTCTCTCTCTTCTACAGCAGGTTAATGTCTCTCTCTCTCTACTACAGCAGGTTAATGTCTCTCTCTCTTCTACAGCAGGTTAATGTCTCTCTCTCTACTACAGCAGGTTAATCTCTCTCTCTCTTCTACAGCAGGTTAATGTCTCTCTCTCTCTACTACAGCAGGTTAATGTCTCTCTCTCTTCTACAGCAGATTAATGTCTCTCTCTCTACTACAGCAGGTTAATGTCTCTCTCTACTACAGCATGTTAATGTCTCTCTCTCTACTACAGCAGGTTAATGTCTCTCTCTTCTACTACAGCAGGTTAATGTCTCTCTCTTCTACTACAGCAGGTTAATGTCTCTCTCTTTCTACTACAGCAGGTTAATGTCTCTCTCTCTCTCTACTACAGCAGGTTAATCTCTCTCTCTCTCTACTACAGCAGGTTAATGTATCTCTCTCTCTCTACTCCAGCAGGTTAATGTCTCTCTCTCTCTCTACTCCAGCAGGTTAATGTCTCTCTCTCGCTAATATAGCAGGTTAATGTCTCTCTCTATTACAGCAGGTTAATGTCTCTCTCTCTTCTACAGCAGGTTAATGTCTCTCTCTCTCTACTACAGCAGGTTAATGTCTCTCTCTCTATTACAGCAGGTTAATCTCTCTCTCTACTATAGCAGGTTAATGTCTCTCTCTCTCTCTACTATAGCAGGTTAATGTCTCTCTCTCTCTACTATAGCAGGTTAATGTCTCTCTCTCTCTACTACAGCAGGTTAATGTCTCTCTCTCTCTACTACAGCAGGTTAATGTCTCTCTCTCTCTACTACAGCAGGTTAATGTCTCTCTCTCTCTACTACAGCAGGTTAATGTCTCTCTCTCTCTCTACTACAGCAGGTTAATGTCTCTCTCTCTCTTCTACAGCAGGTTAATGTCTCTCTCTCTCTACTATAGCAGGTTAATGTCTCTCTCTCTCTTCTACAGCAGGTTAATGTCTCTCTCTCTCTACTACAGCAGGTTAAAGTCTCTCTCTCTCTACTATAGCAGGTTAATGTCTCTCTCTCTCTACTACAGCAGGTTAATGTCTCTCTCTCTTCTACAGCAGATTAATCTCTCTCTCTCTTCTACAGCAGGTTAATGTCTCTCTCTCTCTACTACAGCAGGTTAATGTCTCTCTCTCTTCTACAGCAGGTTAATGTCTCTCTCTCTACTACAGCAGGTTAATGTCTCTCTCTCTCTCTACATAAGCAGGTAATGTCTCTCTCTCTACTACAGCAGGTTAATGTCTCTCTCTACTCCAGCAGGTGAATGTCTCTCTCTCCAATCCAGCAGGTTAATGTCTCTCTCTCCAATCCAGCAGGTTAATGGTGAAGGACACAATATAAAATAAATAAGCATAATTTATGGGTTGTATTTACAATGCTGTGTGTTCTTCACTTCTCTCTCTCTCTCTACTATAGCAGGTTAATGTCGCTCTCTCTCTCTCTACATAAGCAGGTTAATGTCTCTACTACAGCAGGTTCATCTCTCTCTCTCTCTCTCTCTCTCTACTACATTAGGTTAATCTCTCTCTCTCTCTCTCCTACAGAAGGTTATTGTCTCTCTCTCTACTACAGCAGGTTAATGTCTCGCTCTCTACTACAGCAGGTTAATGTCTCTCTCTCTTCTACAGCAGGTTAATGTCTCTCTCTATACTACAGCATGTTAATGTCTCTCTCTCTACTCCAGCAGGTTAAAATCTCACTCTCTCTACTCCAGCAGGTTAATGTCTATCTCTCTCTCTACTCCAGCAGGTTAATGTCTCTCTCTCTCTCTCTCTCTCTAATATAGCAGGTTAATGTCTCTCTCTCTACTACAGCAGGTTAATGTCTCTCTCTCTCTCTCTCTCTCTCTCTCTCTCTCTCTCTCTCTACTATAACAGGTTAATGTCTCTCTCTCTCTCTCCTACAGCAGGTTAGTGTCTCTCTCCCTCTATTACAGCAGTGTAATGTCTCTCTCTCTCTCTCTCTCTCTACTCCAGCAGGTTAATGTCTCTCTCTCTCTCTCTCTAATATAGCAGGTTAATGTCTCTCTCTATTACAGCAGGTTAATGTCTCTCTCTCTTCTACAGCAGGTTAATGTCTCTCTCTCTCTACTACAGCAGGTTAATGTCTCTCTCTCTATTACAGCAGGTTAATCTCTCTCTCTCTCTACTATAGCAGGTTAATGTCTCTCTCTCTCTCTACTATAGCAGGTTAATGTCTCTCTCTCTTCTACAGCAGGTTAATGTCTCTCTCTCTCTACTACAGCAGGTTAATGTCTCTCTCTCTCTACTACAGCAGGTTAATGTCTCTCTCTCTCTACTACAGCAGGTTAATGTCTCTCTCTCTCTCTACTACAGCAGGTTAATGTCTCTCTCTCTCTTCTACAGCAGGTTAATGTCTCTCTCTCTCTACTATAGCAGGTTAATGTCTCTCTCTCTCTTCTACAGCAGGTTAATGTCTCTCTCTCTCTACTACAGCAGGTTAAAGTCTCTCTCTCTCTACTATAGCAGGTTAATGTCTCTCTCTCTCTACTACAGCAGGTTAATGTCTCTCTCTCTTCTACAGCAGATTAATCTCTCTCTCTCTTCTACAGCAGGTTAATGTCTCTCTCTCTCTACTACAGCAGGTTAATGTCTCTCTCTCTTCTACAGCAGGTTAATGTCTCTCTCTCTACTACAGCAGGTTAATCTCTCTCTCTCTTCTACAGCAGGTTAATGTCTCTCTCTCTCTACTACAGCAGGTTAATGTCTCTCTCTCTTCTACAGCAGATTAATGTCTCTCTCTCTACTACAGCAGGTTAATGTCTCTCTCTACTACAGCATGTTAATGTCTCTCTCTCTACTACAGCAGGTTAATGTCTCTCTCTTCTACTACAGCAGGTTAATGTCTCTCTCTTCTACTACAGCAGGTTAATGTCTCTCTCTTTCTACTACAGCAGGTTAATCTCTCTCTCTCTCTACTACAGCAGGTTAATGTATCTCTCTCTCTCTACTCCAGCAGGTTAATGTCTCTCTCTCTCTCTACTCCAGCAGGTTAATGTCTCTCTCTCTCTCTCTCTAATATAGCAGGTTAATGTCTCTCTCTATTACAGCAGGTTAATGTCTCTCTCTCTTCTACAGCAGGTTAATGTCTCTCTCTCTCTACTACAGCAGGTTAATGTCTCTCTCTCTATTACAGCAGGTTAATCTCTCTCTCTCTCTACTACAGCAGGTTAATGTATCTCTCTCTCTCTACTACAGCAGGTTAATGTATCTCTCTCTCTACTACAGCAGGTTAATGTCTCTCTCTCTTCTACAGCAGGTTAATGTCTCTCTCTCTCTACTACAGCAGGTTAATGTCTCTCTCTCTCTACTACAGCAGGTTAATCTCTCTCTCTCTCTACTACAGCAGGTTAATGTATCTCTCTCTCTCTACTACAGCAGGTTAATGTATCTCTCTCTCTACTACAGCAGGTTAATGTCTCTCTTTCTACTACAGCAGGTTAATGTCTCTCTCTCTCTACTACAGCAGGTTAATGTCTCTCTCTCTACTACAGCAGGTTAATGTCTCTCTCTCTACTACAGCAGGTTAATGTCTCTCTCTTCTACTACAGCAGGTTAATGTCTCTCTCTCTCTACTACAGCAGGTTAATCTCTCTCTCTCTACTACAGCAGGTTAATCTCTCTCTCTCTCTACTACAGCAGGTTAATCTCTCTCTCTCTCTACTACAGCAGGTTAATCTCTCTCTCTCTACTACAGCAGGTTAATGTCTCTCTCTCTCTCTACTACAGCAGGTTCATGTATCTCTCTCTACTACAGCAGGTTAATGTCTCTCTCTCTCTCTACTACAGCAGGTTAATGTATCTCTCTCTACTACAGCAGGTTAATGTCTCTCTCTCTCTCTACTACAGCAGGTTAATGTATCTCTCTCTCTCTACTACAGCAGGTTAATGTCTCTCTCTCTCTCTCTACTACAGCAGGTTAATGTCTCTCTCTCTCTCTCTCTACTACAGCAGGTTAATGTCTCTCTCTCTCTCTCTACTACAGCAGGTTAATGTCTCTCTCTCTCTCTACTACAGCAGGTTAATGTCTCTCTCTCTCTCTACTACAGCAGGTTAATGTCTCTCTCTCTCTACTACAGCAGGTTAATGTCTCTCTCTCTCTACTACAGCAGGTTAATGTATCTCTCTCTCTCTACTACAGCAGGTTAATGTATCTCTCTCTCTCTACTACAGCAGGTTAATGTATCTCTCTCTCTCTACTACAGCAGGTTAATGTCTCTCTCTCTCTCTACTACAGCAGGTTAATGTCTCTCTCTCTCTCTACTACAGCAGGTTAATGTCTCTCTCTCTCTCTACTACAGCAGGTTAATGTCTCTCTCTCTACTACAGCAGGTTAATGTCTCTCTCTACTCCAGCAGGTTAATGTCTCTCTCTCCAATCCAGCAGGTTAATGGTGAAGTACACAATATAAAATAAATAAGCATAATTATGGGTTGTATTTACAATGTCTCTCTCTCTCTCTCTACTATAGCAGGTTAATGTCGCTCTCTCTCTCTCTACAATAGCAGGTTAATGTCTCTCTCTCTCTACATAAGCAGGTTAATGTCTCTCTCTCTCTACATAAGCAGGTTAATGTCTCTACTACAGCAGGTTCATCTCTCTCTCTCTCTCTCTCTCTCTCTACTACATTAGGTTAATCTCTCTCTCTCTCTCTCTCCTACAGCAGGTTAATGTCTCTCTCTCCTACAGCAGGTTAATGTCTCTCTCTCTCTCCTACAGCAGGTTAATGTCTCTCTCTCTACTACAGCAGTTTAATGTCTCTCTCTACTACAGCAGGTTAATATCTCTCTCTCTCTACTACAGCAGGTTAATGTCTCTCTCTCTCTCTCTCTCTCTACTATAGCAGGTTAATGTCTCTCTCTCTCTCTCTCTCTCTCTCTCTCTCTACTATAGCAGGTTAATGTCTCTCTCTCTATTACAGCAGGTTAATGTCTCTCTCTCTCTCTCTCTCTCTACTACAGCAGTTTAATGTCTCTCTCTCTACTACAGCAGTTTAATGTCTCTCTCTACTACAGCAGGTTAATATCTCTCTCTCTCTACTACAGCAGGTTAATGTCTCTCTCTCTCTCTCTCTCTCTCTCTCTACTACAGCAGGTTAATGTCTCTCTCTACTACAGCAGGTTAATGTCTCTCTCTACGACAGCAGGTTCATGTCTCTCTCTCTACGACTGCAGGTTCATGCCTCTCTACTACAGCAGGTTAATGTCTCTCTCTCTACGACAGCAGGTTCATGTCACTCTCTACTACAGCAGGTTAATATCTCTCTCTCTCTACTACAGCAGGTTAATGTCTCTCTCTCTCTACTACAGCAGGTTAATATCTCTCTCTCTCTACTACAGCAGGTTAATATCTCTCTCTCTACTACAGCAGGTTAATGTCTCTCTCTCTCTACTACAGCAGGTTAATGTCTCTCTCTCTCTCTACTACAGCAGGTTAATATCTCTCTCTCTCTAATATAGCAGGTTAATGTCTCTCTACTACAGCAGGTTAATGTCTCTCTCTCTACGACAGCAGGTTCATGTCTCTCTCTCTACGACAGCAGGTTCATGCCTCTCTCTACTACAGCAGGTTCATGCCTCTCTCTCTACTACAGCAGGTTAATGTCTCTCTCTCTCTACTACAGCAGGTTAATATCTCTCTCTCTCTACTACAGCAGGTTAATGTCTCTCTCTCTCTACTACAGCAGGTTCATGCCTCTCTCTCTACAACAGCAGGTTAATGTCTCTCTCTCTACTACAGCAGGTTAATGTCTCTCTCTCTACTACAGCAGGTTAATGTCTCTCTCTCTACTACAGCAGGTTAATATCTCTCTCTCTCTACTACAGCAGGTTAATGTCTCTCTCTCTCTACTACAGCAGGTTAATGTATATCTCTACTACAGCAGGTTAATGTCTCTCTCTCTCTACTACAGCAGGTTAATATCTCTCTCTCTCTGTACTACAGCAGGTTAATGTCTCTCTCTCTCTACTACAGCAGGTTAATGTCTCTCTCTCTACTACAGCAGGTTAATGTCTCTCTCTCTCTACTACAGCAGGTTAATGTGTCTCTCTCTCTACTACAGCAGGTTAATGTCTCTCTCTCTCTACTACAGCAGGTTAATGTCTCTCTCTCTACTCCAGCAGGTTAATATCTCACTCTCTCTACTCCAGCAGGTTAAAATCTCACTCTCTCTACTCCAGCAGGTTAATGTCTCTCTCTCTCTCTACTCCAGCAGGTTAATGTCTCTCTCTCTCTACTCCAGCAGGTTAATGTCTCTCTCTCTCTACTCCAGCAGGTTAATGTCTCTCTCTCTCTACTACAGCAGGTTAATGTCTCTCTCTCTCTACTACAGCAGGTTAATGTCTCTCTCTCTCTACTACAGCAGGTTAATGTCTCTCTCTCTCTACTACAGCAGGTTAATGTCTCTCTCTCTCTACTACAGCAGGTTAATGTGTCTCTCTCTCTACTACAGCAGGTTAATGTCTCTCTCTCTCTTCCACAGCAGGTTAATGTCTCTCTCTCTACTCCAGCAGGTTAATATCTCACTCTCTCTACTCCAGCAGGTTAATATCTCACTCTCTCTACTCCAGCAGGTTAATATCTCACTCTCTCTACTCCAGCAGGTTAAAATCTCTCTCTCTCTACTCCAGCAGGTTAATGTCTCTCTCTCTCTCTCTCTACTACAGCAGGTTAATGTCTCTCTCTCTCTAATATAGCAGGTTAATCTCTCTCTCGCTACTACAGCAGGTTAATGTCTCTCTCTCTACTACAGCAGGTTAATGTCTCTCTCTCTCTACTACAGCAGGTTAATGTCTCTCTCTCTACTCCAGCAGGTTAATATCTCACTCTCTCTACTCCAGCAGGTTAAAATCTCACTCTCTCTACTCCAGCAGGTTAATGTCTCTCTCTCTCTCTACTCCAGCAGGTTAATGTCTCTCTCTCTCTACTCCAGCAGGTTAATGTCTCTCTCTCTCTACTCCAGCAGGTTAATGTCTCTCTCTCTCTACTACAGCAGGTTAATGTCTCTCTCTCTCTACTACAGCAGGTTAATGTCTCTCTCTCTCTACTACAGCAGGTTAATGTCTCTCTCTCTCTACTACAGCAGGTTAATGTCTCTCTCTCTCTACTACAGCAGGTTAATGTGTCTCTCTCTCTACTACAGCAGGTTAATGTCTCTCTCTCTCTTCCACAGCAGGTTAATGTCTCTCTCTCTACTCCAGCAGGTTAATATCTCACTCTCTCTACTCCAGCAGGTTAATATCTCACTCTCTCTACTCCAGCAGGTTAATATCTCACTCTCTCTACTCCAGCAGGTTAAAATCTCTCTCTCTCTACTCCAGCAGGTTAATGTCTCTCTCTCTCTCTCTCTACTACAGCAGGTTAATGTCTCTCTCTCTCTAATATAGCAGGTTAATCTCTCTCTCGCTACTACAGCAGGTTAATGTCTCTCTCTCTCTACTACAGCAGGTTAATCTCTCTCTCGCTACTACAGCAGGTTAATGTCTCTCTCTACTACAGCAGGTTAATGTCTCTCTCTCTCTCTACTACAGCAGGTTAATCTCTCTCTCTCTCTCTACTACAGCAGGTTAATCTCTCTCTCTCTCTCTACTACAGCAGGTTAATGTCTCTCTCTCTCTCTACTACAGCAGGTTAATGTCTCTCTCTCTCTCTACTACAGCAGGTTAATGTCTCTCTCTCTCTACTACAGCAGGTCAATGTCTCTCTCTCTACTACAGCAGTTTAATGTCTCTCTCTACTACAGCAGTTTAATGTCTCTCTCTCTACTACAGCAGGTTAATATCTCTCTCTCTCTACGACAGCAGGTTCATGTCTCTCTCTACGACAGCAGGTTAATGTCTCTCAATTCAATTGAATTCAATTCAAGGGCTTTATTGGCATGGGAAACATATGTTAACATTGCCAAAGCAAGTGAGGTAGATAAAATATAAAGTGAATATATAAAGTGAAAAACAATAAAAAATTAACAGTAAACATTACACATACAGAAGTTTCAAAACAATAAAGACATTACAAATGTCATATTATATATACAGTGTTTTAACAATGTACAAATGGTGAAGGACACAAGATAAAATAAATAAGCATAAATATGGGTTGTATTTACAATGGTGTGTGTTCTTCACTTCTCTCTCTCTCTACTATAGCAGGTTAATGTCTCTCTCTCTCTCTCTCTACTACAGCAGGTTAATATCTCTCTCTCTACTACAGCAGGTTAATGTCTCTCTCTACTACAGCAGGTTAATATCTCTCTCTCTACTACAGCAGGTTAATGTCTCTCTCTACTACAGCAGGTTAATCTCTCTCTCTCTACTACAGCAGGTTAATGTCTCTCTCTCTCTCTCTCTCTACTATAGCAGGTTAATGTCTCTCTCTCTCTCTCTACTATAGCAGGTTAATCTCTCTCTCTCTCTACTATAGCAGGTCAATGTCTCTCTCTCTCTCTCTCTCCTATAGCAGGTTAATCTCTCTCTCTCTCTACTACAGCAGGTTAATGTCTCTCTCTCTCTACTATAGCAGGTTAATGTCTCTCTCTCTCTACATAAGCAGGTAATGTCTCTCTCTACTACAGCAGGTTAATCTCTCTCTCTCTCTACTACAGCAGGTTAATGTCTCTCTCTTCTAGTACAGCAGGTTAATGTCTCTCTCTTCTAGTACAGCAGGTTAATGTCTCTCTCTTCTACTACAGCAGGTTAATGTCTCTCTCTCTACTACAGCAGGTTAATGTCTCTCTCTCTTATACTACAGCAGGTTAATGTATCTCTCTCTCTCTACTACAGCAGGTTAATGTATCTCTCTCTCTACCACAGCAGGTTAATGTCTCTCTCTCTCTACTACAGCAGGTTAATGTCTCTCTCTCTCTCATCTACAGCAGGTTAATGTCTCTCTCTCTACTACAGCAGATTAATGTCTCTCTCTCTACTACAGCAGGTTAATGTCTCTCTCTCTACTACAGCAGGTTAATGTCTCTCTCTCTACTACAGCAGGTTAATGTCTCTCTCTCTTATACTACAGCAGGTTAATGTATCTCTCTCTCTCTACTACAGCAGGTTAATGTATCTCTCTCTCTACCACAGCAGGTTAATGTCTCTCTCTCTCTACTACAGCAGGTTAATGTCTCTCTCTCTCTCATCTACAGCAGGTTAATGTCTCTCTCTCTACTACAGCAGGTTAATGTCTCTCTCTCTATTACAGCAGGTTAATGTCTCTCTCTCTACTACAGCAGGTTAATGTCTCTCTCTCTTCTACAGAAGGTTAATGTCTCTCTCTCTCATCTACAGCAGGTTAATGTCTCTCTCTCATCTACAGCAGGTTAATGTCTCTCTCTCTACTACAGCAGGTTAATGTCTCTCTCTCTACTACAGCAGGTTAATGTCTCTCTCTCTCTTCTACAGCAGGTTAATGTCTCTCTCTCTCCTACAGCAGGTTAATGTCTCTCTCTCTTCTACAGCAGGTTAATGTCTCTCTCTCTACTACAGAAGGTTAATGTCTCTCTCTCTTCTACAGCAGGTTAATGTCTCTCTCTCTTCTACAGCAGGTTAATGTCTCTACTACAGCAGGTTAATGTCTCTCTCTCTCTTCTACAGCAGGTTAATGTCTCTCTCTCTCTTCTACAGCAGGTTAATGTCTCTCTCTCTACTACAGCAGGTTAATGTCTCTCTCTACTAGAGCAGGTTAATGTCTCTCTCTCTCTTCTACAGCAGGTTAATGTCTCTCTCTACTACAGCAGGTTAATGTCTCTCTTTCTCTACTATAGCAGGTTAATGTCTCTCTCTCTCTCTCTCTCTTCTATAGCAGGTTAATGTCTCTCTCTCTCTCTCTCTCTCTTCTACAGCAGGTTAATGTCTCTCTCTCTCTACTACAGCAGGTTAATGTCTCTCTCTCTCTACTACAGCAGGTTAATGTCTCTATTCAATTCAATTCAAGGGCTTTATTGGCATGGGAAACATGTGTTAACATTGCCAAAGCAAGTGAGGTAGACAACATACAAAGTGAAAATATAAAGTGAAAAACAACAAAAATTAACAGTAAACATTACACATACAGAGGTTTCAAAACAGTAAAGACATTACAAATGTCATATTATATATATATATATATATATATATATATATACAGTGTTTTAACAATGTACAAATGGTTAAAGGACACAAGATAAAATAAATAAGCATAAATATGGGTTGTATTTACAATGGTGTGTGTTCTTCACTGGTTGCCCTTTTCTCGTGGCAACAGGTCACAAATCTTGCTGCTGTGATGGCACACTGTGGAATTTCACCCAGTAGATATGGGAGTTTTTCAAATTTGGATTTGTTTTCGAATTCTTTGTGGATCTGTGTAATCTGAGGGAAATATGTCTCTCTAATATGGTCATACATTGGGCAGGAGGTTAGGAAGTGCAGCTCAGTTTCCACCTCATTTTGTGGGCAGTGAGCACATAGCCTGTCTTCTCTTGAGAGCCATGTCTGCCTACGGCGGCCTTTCTCAATAGCAAGGCTATGCTCACTGAGTCTGTACATAGTCAAAGCTTTCCTTAATTTTGGGTCAGTCACAGTGGTCAGGTATTCTGCCGCTGTGTACTCTCTGTTTAGGGCCAAATAGCATTCTAGTTTGCTCTGTTTTTTTGTTAATTCTTTCCAATGTGTCAAGTAATTATCTTTTTGTTTTCTCATGATTTGGTTGGGTCTAATTGTGCTGTTGTCCTGGGGCTCTGTAGGGTGTGTTTGTGTTTGTGAACAGAGCCCCAGGACCAGCTTGCTTAGGGGACTCTTCTCCAGGTTCATCTCTCTGTAGGTGATGGCTTTGTTATGGAAGGTTTGTGAATCACTTCCTTTTAGGTGGTTGTAGAATTTAACGGCTCTTTTCTGGATTTTGATAATTAGTGGGTATCGGCCTAATTCTGCTCTGCATGCATTATTTGGTGTTCTACGTTGTACACGGAGGATATTTTTGCAGAATTCTGCGTGCAGAGTCTCAATTTGGTGTTTGTCCCATTTTGTGAAGTCTTGGTTGGTGAGCGGACCCCAGACCTCACAACCATAAAGGGCAATGGGCTCTATGACTGATTCAAGTATTTTTAGCCAAATCCTAATTGGTATGTTGAAATTTATGTTTCTTTTGATGGCATAGAATGCCCTTCTTGCCTTGTCTCTCAGATCGTTCACAGCTTTGTGGAAGTTACCTGTGGCGCTGATGTTTAGGCCAAGGTATGTATAGTTTATTGTGTGCTCTAGGGCAACAGTGTCTAGATTGAATTTGTATTTGTGGTCCTGGTGACTGGACCTTTTTTGGAACACCATTATTTTGGTCTTACTGAGATTTACTGTCAGGGCCCAGGTCTGACAGAATCTGTGCATAAGATCTAGGTGCTGCTGTAGGCCCTCCTTGGTTGGTGACAGAAGCACCAGATCATCGGCAAACAGCAGACATTTGACTTCGGATTCTAGCAGGGGGAGGCCGGGTGCTGCAGACTTTTCTAGTGCCCGCGCCAATTCGTTGATATATATGTTGAAGAGGGTGGGGCTTAAACTGCATCCCTGTCTAACCCCACGACCCTGTGTGAAGAAATGTGTGTTTTTTGCCAATTTTAACCGCACACTTGTTTGTGTACATGGATTTTATAATGTCGTATGTCTCTATCTCTCTCTCTCTCTCTCTTCTACAGCAGGTAAATGTCTCTCACTCTACTACAGCAGGTTAATGTCTCTCACTCTACTACAGCAGGTTAATGTATCTCTCTCTACTACAGCAGGTTAATGTCTCTCTCTCTCTACTACAGCAGATTAATGTCTCTCTCTCTACTACAGCAGGTTAATGTATCTCTCTCTCTCTACTACAGCAGATTAATGTCTCTCTCTCTCTCTACTACAGCAGATTAATGTCTCTCTCTCTCTCTCTCTACTACAGCAGATTAATGTATCTCTCTCTACTACAGCAGATTAATGTCTCTCTCTCTCTCTACTACAGCAGGTTAATGTCTCTCTCTCTCTACTACAGCAGGTTAATGTCTCTCTCTCTACTACAGCAGATTAATGTCTCTCTCTCTACTACAGCAGATTAATGTCTCTCTCTCTCTCTACTACAGCAGGTTAATGTCTCTCTCTCTACTACAGCAGGTTAATGTCTCTCTCTCTACTACAGCAGATTAATGTCTCTCTCTCTACTACAGCAGGTTAATCTCTCTCTCTCTACTACAGCAGGTTAATGTCTCTCTCTCTCTACTACAGCAGGTTAATGTCTCTCTCTCTCTCTCTCTACTACAGCAGGTTAATGTCTCTCTCTCTCTACTACAGCAGGTTAATGTCTCTCTCTCTACTACAGCAGATTAATGTCTCTCTCTCTACTACAGCAGGTTAATCTCTCTCTCTACTACAGCAGATTAATGTCTCTCTCTACTACAGCAGGTTAATCTCTCTCTCTCTCTACTACAGCAGGTTAATGTCTCTCTCTCTACTACAGCAGGTTAATGTCTCTCTCTCTACTACAGCAGGTTAATGTCTCTCTCTCTACTACAGCAGGTTAATGTCTCTCTCTCTACTACAGCAGGTTAATGTCTCTCTCTCTCTACTACAGCAGATTAATGTCTCTCTCTCTACTACAGCAGGTTAATGTCTCTCTCTACTACAGCAGGTTAATGTCTCTCTCTCTCTCTACAACAGCAGGTTAATGTCTCTCTCTCTACTACAGCAGATTAATGTCTCTCTCTCTACTACAGCAGATTAATGTCTCTCTCTCTACTACAGCAGATTAATGTCTCTCTCTACTACAGCAGGTTAATGTCTCTCTCTCTCTCTACAACAGCAGGTTAATGTCTCTCTCTCTCTACTACAGCAGGTTAATGTATCTCTCTCTCTACTACAGCAGATTAATGTATCTCTCTCTACTACAGCAGATTAATGTCTCTCTCTCTCTTCTACAGCAGGTTAATGTCTCTCTCTCTCTCTACTACAGCAGGTTAATGTCTCTCTCTCTCTACTATAGCAGGATAATGTCTCTCTCTCTCTACTACAGCAGGTTAATGTCTCTCTCTCTCTTCTACAGCAGGTTAATGTCTCTCTCTCTTCTACAGCAGGTTAATGTCTCTCTCATCTACAGCAGGTTAATGTCTCTCTCTCTACTACAGCAGGTTAATGTCTCTCTCTACTAGAGCAGGTTAATGTCTCTCTCTCTCTTCTACAGCAGGTTAATGTCTCTCTCTACTACAGCAGGTTAATGTCTCTCTCTCTCTCTCTCTTCTACAGCAGGTTAATGTCTCTCTCTCTCTACTACAGCAGATTAATGTCTCTCTCTCTCTACAACAGCAGGTTAATGTATCTCTCTCTCTACTACAGCAGATTAATGTATCTCTCTCTACTACAGCAGATTAATGTCTCTCTCTCTCTTCTACAGCAGGTTAATGTCTCTCTCTCTCTCTACTACAGCAGGTTAATGTCTCTCTCTCTCTACTATAGCAGGATAATGTCTCTCTCTCTCTACTACAGCAGGTTAATGTCTCTCTCTCTCTTCTACAGCAGGTTAATGTCTCTCTCTCTTCTACAGCAGGTTAATGTCTCTCTCTACTAGAGCAGGTTAATGTCTCTCTCTCTCTTCTACAGCAGGTTAATGTCTCTCTACTACAGCAGGTTAATGTCTCTCTCTCTCTCTCTCTTCTACAGCAGGTTAATGTCTCTCTCTCTCTACTACAGCAGGTTAATGTCTCTCTCTCTCTCTCTCTCTTCTACAGCAGGTAAATGTCTCTCACTCTACTACAGCAGGTTAATGTCTCTCTCTCTACTACAGCAGGTTAATGTCTCTCTCTCTACTACAGCAGGTTAATGTCTCTCTCTCTTCTACAGCAGGTTAATGTCTCTCTCTCTCTCTACTACAGCAGGTTAACGTCTCTCTCTCTTCTACAGCAGGTAAATGTCTCTCTCTCTACTACAGCAGGTTAATGTCTCTCTCTCTTCTACAGCAGGTAAATGTCTCTCTCTCTCTTCTACAGCAGGTTAATGTCTCTCTCTACTACAGCAGGTTAATGTCTCCCTCTCTCCACTACAGCAGGTTAATGTCTATATCTCTTCTACAGCAGGTTAATGTCTCTCTCTCATCTACAGCAGGTTAATGTCTCTCTCTCTACTACAGCAGGTTCATGTCTCTCTCTACTACAGCAGGTTAATGTTTCTCTCTCTCTACTACAGCAGGTTAATGTCTATATCTCTTCTACAGCAGGTTAATGTCTCTCTCTACTACAGCAGGTTAATGTCTATATCTCTTCTACAGCAGGTTAATGTCTCTCTCATCTACAGCAGGTTAATGTCTCTCTCTCTACTACAGCAGGTTAATGTCTCTCTCTCTCTCTACTATAGCAGGTTAATCTCTCTCTCTCTACTACAGCAGGTTAATGTCTCTCTCTCTCTCTCTACTACAGCAGGTTAATGTCTCTCTCTCTACTACAGCAGGTTAATGTCTCTCTTTCTACCACAGCAGGTTAATGTCTCTCTCTACTATAGCAGGTTAATGTCTCTCTCTACTACAGCAGGTTAATGTCTCTCTCTCTCTACTACAGCAGGTTAATGTCTCTCTCTTCTACAGCAGGTAAATGTCTCTCTCTCTCTGTTACAGCAGGTTAATGTCTCTCTCTCTTCTACAGATGGTTAATGTCTCTCTCTCTTCTACAGCAGGTTAATGTGTCTCTCTCTTCTACAGATGGTTAATGTGTCTCTCTCTTCTACAGCAGGTTAATGTCTCTCTTCTACAGCAGGTTAATGTCTCCCTCTCTCTACTACAGCAGGTTAATGTCTCTCTTTCTACCACAGCAGGTTAATGTCTCTCTCTCTCTCTACTATAGCAGGTTAATGTCTCTCTACAACAGCAGGTTAATGTCTCTCTCTCTACTACAGCAGGTTAATGTCTCTCTCTCTTTCTACTACAGCAGGTTAATGTCTCTCTCTCTCTAAAACAGCAGGTTAATGTCTCTCTCTCTACTACAGCAGGTTAATGTCTCTCTCTCTCTCTACTACAGCAGGTTAATGTCTCTCTCTCTCTCTACTACAGCAGGTTAATGTGTCTCTCTCTCTACTACAGCAGGTTAATGTCTCTCTCTCTACTACAGCAGGTTAATGTCTCTCTCTCTCTACTACAGCAGGTTAATGTCTCTCTCTCTCTCTACTATAGCAGGTTAATGTCTCTCTCTCTCTCTCTCTACAACAGCAGGTAAATGTCTCTCTCTCTTCTACAGCAGGTAAATGTCTCTCTTTCTTCAACAGATGGTTAATGTCTCTCTCTCTCTACTATAGCAGATTAATGTCTCTCTCTCTCTACTATAGCAGATTAATGTCTCTCTCTCTCTCTCTCTCTAATATAGCAGATTAATGTCTGTCTCTCTCTCTACTATAGCAGGTTAATGTCTCTCTTTCTTCAACAGATGGTTAATGTCTCTCTCTCTACTACAGCAGGTTAATGTCTCTCTCTCTACTACAGCAGGTTAATGTCTCTCTCTCTACTACAGCAGGTTAATGTCTCTCTCTCTACTACAGCAGGTTAATGTCTCTCTCTCTACTACAGCAGGTTAATGTCTCTCTCTCTCTACTATAGCAGGTTAATGTCTCTCTCTCTACTACAGCAGGTTAATGTCTCTCTCTCTCTCTCTACTATAGCAGATTAATGTCTCTCTCTCTCTCTCTACTATAGCAGATTAATGTCTCTCTCTCTCTCTACTATAGCAGGTTAATGTCTCTCTCTCTCTCTACTATAGCAGATTAATGTCTCTCTCTACTACAGCAGGTTAATGTCTCTCTCTCACTACTATAGCAGATTAATGTCTCTCTCTCTCTACTATAGCAGGTTAATGTCTCTCTCTCTCTCTCTCTCTACTATAGCAGATTAATGTCTCTCTCTCTCTCTACTATAGCAGATTAATGTCTGTCTCTAATCTGCTATAGTAGAGAGAGAGAGAGACATTAACCTGCTATAGTAGAGAGAGAGACAGACATTAATCTGCTATAGTAGAGAGAATGTCTGTCTCTCTCTCTACTATAGCAGGTTAATGTCTCTCTCTCTCTCTACTATAGCAGATTAATGTCTCTCTCTACTATAGCAGATTAATGTCTGTCTCTCTCTCTACTATAGCAGATTAATGTCTCTCTCTCTCTACAACAGCAGGTAAATGTCTCTCTCTCTCTCTTCTACAGCAGGTTGTCTCTCTTTCTTCAACAGATGGTTAATGTCTCTCTCTCTACTATAGCAGATTAATGTCTCTCTCTACTACAGCAGGTTAATGTCTCTCTCTCTCTACTATAGCAGGTTAATGTCTCTCTCTCTCTCTACTATAGCAGATTCATGTCTCTCTCTCTCTCTACTATAGCAGATTAATGTCTGTCTCTCTCTCTACTATAGCAGGTTAATGTCTCTCTCTCTCTCTCTACTATAGCAGATTAATGTCTCTCTCTCTCTACTATAGCAGGTTAATGTCTCTCTCTCTCTCTCTACTATAGCAGATTAATGTCTCTCTCTACTATAGCAGATTAATGTCTCTCTCTACTATAGCAGATTAATGTCTCTCTCTCTACTACAGCAGGTTAATGTCTCTCTCTACTATAGCAGATTAATGTCTCTCTCTCTACTATAGCAGATTAATGTCTCTCTCTACTATAGCAGATTAATGTCTCTCTCTCTACTACAGCAGGTTAATGTCTCTCTCTCTCTACTATAGCAGGTTAATGTCTCTCTCTCTACTATAGCAGATTAATGTCTCTCTCTCTCTCTCTACAACAGCAGGTAAATGTCTCTCTTTCTTCAACAGATGGTTAATGTCTCTCTCTCTACTATAGCAGATTAATGTCTCTCTCTACTACAGCAGGTTAATGTCTCTCTCTCTATACTATAGCAGATTAATGTCTCTCTCTCTCTCTACTATAGCAGATTAATGTCTCTCTCTCTCTACTATAGCAGATTAATGTCTCTCTCTCTCTCTACTATAGCAGATTAATGTCTCTCTCTCTCTACTATAGCAGGTTAATGTCTCTCTCTCTCTCTACTATAGCAGATTAATGTCTCTCTCTCTACTGTAGCAGATTAATGTCTCTCTCTACTATAGCAGATTAATGTCTCTCTCTCTACTACAGCAGGTTAATGTCTCTCTCTCTCTCTACTATAGCAGATTAATGTCTCTCTCTACTATAGCAGATTAATGTCTCTCTCTACTATAGCAGGTTAATGTCTCTCTCTCTCTCTCTCTCTCTCTCTCTCTCTCTCTCTCTCTCTCTCTACTACAGCAGATTAATGTCTCTCTCTCTACTACAGCAGATTAATGTCTCTCTCTCTCTACTACAGCAGATTAATGTCTCTCTCTCTCTACTACAGCAGATTAATCTCTCTCTCTCTACTACAGCAGATTAATCTCTCTCTCTCTACTATAGCAGATTAATGTCTCTCTCTCTACAACAGCAGATTAATGTCTCTCTCTCTACTACAGCAGATTAATGTCTCTCTCTCTACTACAGCAGGTTAATGTCTCTCTCTCTACTACAGCAGGTTAATGTCTCTCTCTCTCTCTACTACAGCAGGTTAATGTCTCTCTCTACTACAGCAGGTTAATGTTTCTCTCTCTACTACAGCAGATTAATGTCTCTCTCTCTACTACAGCAGGTTAATGTCTCTCTCTCTCTACTATAGCAGATTAATGTCTCTCTCTCTCTCTACTACAGCAGGTTAATGTCTCTCTCTCTCTCTCTCTACTACAGCAGGTTAATCTCTCTCTCTCTCTACTACAGCAGGTTAATGTCTCTCTCTCTCTCTACTACAGCAGGTTAATCTCTCTCTCTCTCTCTACTACAGCAGGTTAATCTCTCCCTCTCTCTACTACAGCAGGTTAATGTCTCTCTCTCTCTCTCTACTATAGCAGGTTAATGTCTCTCTCTTTCTCTACTACAGCAGGTTAATCTCTCTCTCTCTCTCTCTACTACAGTAGGTTAATGTCTCTCTCTCTCTACTATAGCAGATTAATGTCTCTCTCTTCTACAGCAGGTTAATGTCTATCTCTCTCTACTACAGCAGGTTAATGTCTCTCTCTCTCTCTACTACAGCAGGTTAATCTCTCTCTCTACTACAGCAGGTTAATGTTTCTCTCTCTACTACAGCAGATTAATGTCTATCTCTCTCTACTACAGCAGGTTAATGTCTCTCTCTCTCTCTACTACAGCAGGTTAATCTCTCTCTCTCTCTTCTACAGCAGGTTAATGTCTCTCTCTCTTCTACAGCAGGTTAATGTCTCTCTCTCTCTACTACAGCAGGTTAATCTCTCTCTCTCTCTCTCTTCTACAGCAGGTTAATCTCTCTCAATTCAATTCAAGGGCTTTATTGGCATGGGAAACATGTGTTAACATTGCCAAAGCAAGTGAGGTAGACAACATACAAAGTGAAAATATAAAGTGAAAAACAACAAAAATTAACAGTAAACATTACACATACAGAGGTTTCAAAACAGTAAAGACATTACAAATGTCATATTATATATATATATATATATATATATACAGTGTTTTAACAATGTACAAATGGTTAAAGGACACAAGATAAAATAAATAAGCATAAATATGGGTTGTATTTACAATGGTGTGTGTTCTTCACTGGTTGCCCTTTTCTCGTGGCAACAGGTCACAAATCTTGCTGCTGTGATGGCACACTGTGGAATTTCACCCAGTAGATATGGGAGTTTTTCAAATTTGGATTTGTTTTCGAATTCTTTGTGGATCTGTGTAATCTGAGGGAAATATGTCTCTCTAATATGGTCATACATTGGGCAGGAGGTTAGGAAGTGCAGCTCAGTTTCCACCTCATTTTGTGGGCAGTGAGCACATAGCCTGTCTTCTCTTGAGAGCCATGTCTGCCTACGGCGGCCTTTCTCAATAGCAAGGCTATGCTCACTGAGTCTGTACATAGTCAAAGCTTTCCTTAATTTTGGGTCAGTCACAGTGGTCAGGTATTCTGCCGCTGTGTACTCTCTGTTTAGGGCCAAATAGCATTCTAGTTTGCTCTGTTTTTTTGTTAATTCTTTCCAATGTGTCAAGTAATTATCTTTTTGTTTTCTCATGATTTGGTTGGGTCTAATTGTGCTAATTGTGCTCTCTCTCTCTCTCTCTCTACTATAGCAGGTTAATCTCTCTCTCTCTCTCTACTATAGCAGGTTAATGTCTCTCTCTCTCTACTGTAGCAGGTTAATCTCTCTCTCTCTCTCTCTCTACTATAGCAGATTAATGTCTCTCTCTCTCTCTCTACTATAGCAGGTTAATCTCTCTCTCTCTCTCTCTACTATAGCAGATTAATGTCTCTCTCTCTCTCTCTACTATAGCAGATTAATCTCTCTCTCTCTCTCTACTATAGCAGATTAATGTCTCTCTCTCTCTACTATAGCAGGTTAATCTCTCTCTCTCTCTACTATAGCAGATTAATGTCTCTCTCTCTCTACTATAGCAGGTTAATCTCTCTCTCTCTCTACTATAGCAGATTAATGTCTCTCTCTCTCTCTCTACTATAGCAGGTTAATCTCTCTCTCTCTCTCTCTACTATAGCAGATTAATGTCTCTCTCTCTCTCTCTACTATAGCAGATTAATGTCTCTCTCTCTCTCTACTATAGCAGATTAATCTCTCTCTCTCTCTCTACTATAGCAGATTAATGTCTCTCTCTCTCTCTACTATAGCAGATTAATGTCTCTCTCTCTCTACTATAGCAGGTTAATCTCTCTCTCTCTCTACTATAGCAGATTAATGTCTCTCTCTCTCTACTACAGCAGGTTAATGTCTCTCTCTCTCTACTACAGCAGGTTAATGTCTCTCTCTCTACTACAGCAGATTAATGTCTCTCTCTCTACTACAGCAGATTAATGTCTCTCTCTCTACTACAGCAGATTAATGTCTCTCTCTCTCTCTACTACAGCAGGTTAATGTCTCTCTCTCTACTACAGCAGATTAATGTCTCTCTCTCTACTACAGCAGGTTAATCTCTCTCTCTCTACTACAGCAGGTTAATGTCTCTCTCTCTCTACTACAGCAGGTTAATGTCTCTCTCTCTCTCTCTCTACTACAGCAGGTTAATGTCTCTCTCTCTCTACTACAGCAGGTTAATGTCTCTCTCTCTACTACAGCAGATTAATGTCTCTCTCTCTACTACAGCAGGTTAATCTCTCTCTCTACTACAGCAGATTAATGTCTCTCTCTACTACAGCAGGTTAATCTCTCTCTCTCTCTACTACAGCAGGTTAATCTCTCTCTCTCTCTACTACAGCAGGTTAATGTCTCTCTCTCTACTACAGCAGGTTAATGTCTCTCTCTCTACTACAGCAGGTTAATGTCTCTCTCTCTCTCTACTACAGCAGATTAATGTCTCTCTCTCTCTCTACTACAGCAGATTAATGTCTCTCTCTACTACAGCAGGTTAATGTCTCTCTCTCTCTCTACAACAGCAGGTTAATGTCTCTCTCTCTACTACAGCAGATTAATGTCTCTCTCTCTACTACAGCAGATTAATGTCTCTCTCTCTACTACAGCAGATTAATGTCTCTCTCTACTACAGCAGGTTAATGTCTCTCTCTCTCTCTACAACAGCAGGTTAATGTCTCTCTCTCTCTACTACAGCAGGTTAATGTATCTCTCTCTCTACTACAGCAGATTAATGTATCTCTCTCTACTACAGCAGATTAATGTCTCTCACTCTCTTCTACAGCAGGTTAATGTCTCTCTCTCGCTCTACTACAGCAGGTTAATGTCTCTCTCTCTCTACTATAGCAGGATAATGTCTCTCTCTCTCTACTACAGCAGGTTAATGTCTCTCTCTCTCTTCTACAGCAGGTTAATGTCTCTCTCTCTTCTACAGCAGGTTAATGTCTCTCTCATCTACAGCAGGTTAATGTCTCTCTCTCTACTACAGCAGGTTAATGTCTCTCTCTACTAGAGCAGGTTAATGTCTCTCTCTCTCTTCTACAGCAGGTTAATGTCTCTCTCTACTACAGCAGGTTAATGTCTCTCTCTCTCTCTTCTACAGCAGGTTAATGTCTCTCTCTCTCTACTACAGCAGGTTAATGTCTCTCTCTCTCTCTCTTCTACAGCAGGTAAATGTCTCTCACTCTACTACAGCAGGTTAATGTCTCTCTCTCTACTACAGCAGGTTAATGTCTCTCTCTCTACTACAGCAGGTTAATGTCTCTCTCTCTTCTACAGCAGGTTAATGTCTCTCTCTCTCTCTACTACAGCAGGTTAACGTCTCTCTCTCTTCTACAGCAGGTAAATGTCTCTCTCTCTACTACAGCAGGTTAATGTCTCTCTCTCTTCTACAGCAGGTAAATGTCTCTCTCTCTCTTCTACAGCAGGTTAATGTCTCTCTCTACTACAGCAGGTTAATGTCTCCCTCTCTCCACTACAGCAGGTTAATGTCTCTCTCTCATCTACAGCAGGTTAATGTCTCTCTCTCTACTACAGCAGGTTCATGTCTCTCTCTACTACAGCAGGTTAATGTTTCTCTCTCTCTACTACAGCAGGTTAATGTCTATATCTCTTCTACAGCAGGTTAATGTCTCTCTCTCTACTACAGCAGGTTAATGTCTATATCTCTTCTACAGCAGGTTAATGTCTCTCTCATCTACAGCAGGTTAATGTCTATATCTCTTCTACAGCAGGTTAATGTCTCTCTCTCTACTACAGCAGGTTAATGTCTCTCTCTCTACTACAGCAGGTTAATGTCTCTCTCTCTCTACTATAGCAGGTTAATCTCTCTCTCTCTACTACAGCAGGTTAATGTCTCTCTCTCTCTCTACTACAGCAGGTTAATGTCTCTCTTTCTACCACAGCAGGTTAATGTCTCTCTCTACTATAGCAGGTTAATGTCTCTCTCTACTACAGCAGGTTAATGTCTCTCTCTCTCTACTACAGCAGGTTAATGTCTCTCTCTTCTACAGCAGGTAAATGTCTCTCTCTCTCTGTTACAGCAGGTTAATGTCTCTCTCTCTTCTACAGATGGTTAATGTCTCTCTCTCTTCTACAGCAGGTTAATGTGTCTCTCTCTTCTACAGATGGTTAATGTGTCTCTCTCTTCTACAGCAGGTTAATGTCTCTCTTCTACAGCAGGTTAATGTCTCCCTCTCTCTACTACAGCAGGTTAATGTCTCTCTTTCTACCACAGCAGGTTAATGTCTCTCTCTCTCTCTACTATAGCAGGTTAATGTCTCTCTCTACAACAGCAGGTTAATGTCTCTCTCTCTACTACAGCAGGTTAATGTCTCTCTCTCTTTCTACTACAGCAGGTTAATGTCTCTCTCTCTCTAAAACAGCAGGTTAATGTCTCTCTCTCTACTACAGCAGGTTAATGTCTCTCTCTCTCTCTACTACAGCAGGTTAATGTCTCTCTCTCTCTACTACAGCAGGTTAATGTGTCTCTCTCTCTACTACAGCAGGTTAATGTCTCTCTCTCTACTACAGCAGGTTAATGTCTCTCTCTCTCTACTACAGCAGGTTAATGTCTCTCTCTCTCTCTACTATAGCAGGTTAATGTCTCTCTCTCTACTACAGCAGGTTAATGTCTCTCTCTCTACTATAGCAGATTAATGTCTCTCTCTCTACTATAGCAGGTTAATGTCTCTCTCTCTCTCTCTACAACAGCAGGTAAATGTCTCTCTCTCTTCTACAGCAGGTAAATGTCTCTCTTTCTTCAACAGATGGTTAATGTCTCTCTCTCTCTACTATAGCAGATTAATGTCTCTCTCTACTACAGCAGGTTAATGTCTCTCTCTCTCTACTATAGCAGATTAATGTCTCTCTCTCTCTACTATAGCAGATTAATGTCTCTCTCTCTCTCTCTACTATAGCAGATTAATGTCTGTCTCTCTCTCTACTATAGCAGGTTAATGTCTCTCTTTCTTCAACAGATGGTTAATGTCTCTCTCTCTACTACAGCAGGTTAATGTCTCTCTCTCTACTACAGCAGGTTAATGTCTCTCTCTCTACTACAGCAGGTTAATGTCTCTCTCTCTACTACAGCAGGTTAATGTCTCTCTCTCTACTACAGCAGGTTAATGTCTCTCTCTCTCTACTATAGCAGGTTAATGTCTCTCTCTCTACTACAGCAGGTTAATGTCTCTCTCTCTCTCTACTATAGCAGATTAATGTCTCTCTCTCTCTCTCTACTATAGCAGATTAATGTCTCTCTCTCTCTCTACTATAGCAGGTTAATGTCTCTCTCTCTACTATAGCAGATTAATGTCTCTCTCTACTACAGCAGGTTAATGTCTCTCTCTCACTACTATAGCAGATTAATGTCTCTCTCTCTCTCTACTATAGCAGGTTAATGTCTCTCTCTCTCTCTACTATAGCAGATTAATGTCTCTCTCTCTCTACTATAGCAGATTAATGTCTCTCTCTCTCTCTACTATAGCAGATTAATGTCTGTCTCTCTCTCTACTATAGCAGGTTAATGTCTCTCTCTCTACTATAGCAGATTAATGTCTCTCTCTACTATAGCAGATTAATGTCTGTCTCTCTCTCTACTATAGCAGGTTAATGTCTCTCTCTCTACTATAGCAGATTAATGTCTGTCTCTCTCTCTACTATAGCAGGTTAATGTCTCTCTCTCTCTCTACTATAGCAGATTAATGTCTCTCTCTCATCTACAGCAGGTTAATGTCTCTCTCTCTACTACAGCAGGTTCATGTCTCTCTCTACTACAGCAGGTTAATGTTTCTCTCTCTCTACTACAGCAGGTTAATGTCTATATCTCTTCTACAGCAGGTTAATGTCTCTCTCTCTACTACAGCAGGTTAATGTCTATATCTCTTCTACAGCAGGTTAATGTCTCTCTCATCTACAGCAGGTTAATGTCTATATCTCTTCTACAGCAGGTTAATGTCTCTCTCTCTACTACAGCAGGTTAATGTCTCTCTCTCTACTACAGCAGGTTAATGTCTCTCTCTCTCTCTACTATAGCAGGTTAATCTCTCTCTCTCTACTACAGCAGGTTAATGTCTCTCTCTCTCTCTACTACAGCAGGTTAATGTCTCTCTCTCTACTACAGCAGGTTAATGTCTCTCTTTCTACCACAGCAGGTTAATGTCTCTCTCTACTATAGCAGGTTAATGTCTCTCTCTACTACAGCAGGTTAATGTCTCTCTCTCTCTACTACAGCAGGTTAATGTCTCTCTCTTCTACAGCAGGTAAATGTCTCTCTCTCTCTGTTACAGCAGGTTAATGTCTCTCTCTCTTCTACAGATGGTTAATGTCTCTCTCTCTTCTACAGCAGGTTAATGTGTCTCTCTCTTCTACAGATGGTTAATGTGTCTCTCTCTTCTACAGCAGGTTAATGTCTCTCTTCTACAGCAGGTTAATGTCTCCCTCTCTCTACTACAGCAGGTTAATGTCTCTCTTTCTACCACAGCAGGTTAATGTCTCTCTCTCTCTCTACTATAGCAGGTTAATGTCTCTCTCTACAACAGCAGGTTAATGTCTCTCTCTCTACTACAGCAGGTTAATGTCTCTCTCTCTTTCTACTACAGCAGGTTAATGTCTCTCTCTCTCTAAAACAGCAGGTTAATGTCTCTCTCTCTACTACAGCAGGTTAATGTCTCTCTCTCTCTCTACTACAGCAGGTTAATGTCTCTCTCTCTCTACTACAGCAGGTTAATGTGTCTCTCTCTCTACTACAGCAGGTTAATGTCTCTCTCTCTACTACAGCAGGTTAATGTCTCTCTCTCTCTACTACAGCAGGTTAATGTCTCTCTCTCTCTCTACTATAGCAGGTTAATGTCTCTCTCTCTACTACAGCAGGTTAATGTCTCTCTCTCTACTATAGCAGATTAATGTCTCTCTCTCTACTATAGCAGGTTAATGTCTCTCTCTCTCTCTCTACAACAGCAGGTAAATGTCTCTCTCTTCTACAGCAGGTAAATGTCTCTCTTTCTTCAACAGATGGTTAATGTCTCTCTCTCTCTACTATAGCAGATTAATGTCTCTCTCTACTACAGCAGGTTAATGTCTCTCTCTCTCTACTATAGCAGATTAATGTCTCTCTCTCTCTACTATAGCAGATTAATGTCTCTCTCTCTCTCTCTACTATAGCAGATTAATGTCTGTCTCTCTCTCTACTATAGCAGGTTAATGTCTCTCTTTCTTCAACAGATGGTTAATGTCTCTCTCTCTACTACAGCAGGTTAATGTCTCTCTCTCTACTACAGCAGGTTAATGTCTCTCTCTCTACTACAGCAGGTTAATGTCTCTCTCTCTACTACAGCAGGTTAATGTCTCTCTCTCTCTACTATAGCAGGTTAATGTCTCTCTCTCTACTACAGCAGGTTAATGTCTCTCTCTCTCTCTACTATAGCAGATTAATGTCTCTCTCTCTCTCTCTACTATAGCAGATTAATGTCTCTCTCTCTCTCTACTATAGCAGGTTAATGTCTCTCTCTCTACTATAGCAGATTAATGTCTCTCTCTACTACAGCAGGTTAATGTCTCTCTCTCACTACTATAGCAGATTAATGTCTCTCTCTCTCTCTACTATAGCAGGTTAATGTCTCTCTCTCTCTCTACTATAGCAGGTTAATGTCTCTCTCTCTCTCTACTATAGCAGATTAATGTCTCTCTCTCTCTACTATAGCAGATTAATGTCTGTCTCTCTCTCTACTATAGCAGGTTAATGTCTCTCTCTCTACTATAGCAGATTAATGTCTCTCTCTACTATAGCAGATTAATGTCTGTCTCTCTCTCTACTATAGCAGGTTAATGTCTCTCTCTCTACTATAGCAGATTAATGTCTGTCTCTCTCTCTACTATAGCAGGTTAATGTCTCTCTCTCTCTCTACTATAGCAGATTAATGTCTCTCTCTACTATAGCAGATTAATGTCTGTCTCTCTCTCTACTATAGCAGATTAATGTCTCTCTCTCTCTACAACAGCAGGTAAATGTCTCTCTCTCTCTTCTACAGCAGGTTAATGTCTCTCTTTCTTCAACAGATGGTTAATGTCTCTCTCTCTACTATAGCAGATTAATGTCTCTCTCTACTACAGCAGGTTAATGTCTCTCTCTCTCTACTATAGCAGGTTAATGTCTCTCTCTCTCTCTACTATAGCAGATTCATGTCTCTCTCTCTCTCTCTACTATAGCAGATTAATGTCTGTCTCTCTCTCTACTATAGCAGGTTAATGTCTCTCTCTCTCTCTCTACTATAGCAGATTAATGTCTCTCTCTCTCTACTATAGCAGGTTAATGTCTCTCTCTCTCTCTCTACTATAGCAGATTAATGTCTCTCTCTACTATAGCAGATTAATGTCTCTCTCTACTATAGCAGATTAATGTCTCTCTCTCTACTACAGCAGGTTAATGTCTCTCTCTACTATAGCAGATTAATGTCTCTCTCTCTACTATAGCAGATTAATGTCTCTCTCTACTATAGCAGATTAATGTCTCTCTCTCTACTACAGCAGGTTAATGTCTCTCTCTCTCTACTATAGCAGGTTAATGTCTCTCTCTCTACTATAGCAGATTAATGTCTCTCTCTCTCTCTCTACAACAGCAGGTAAATGTCTCTCTTTCTTCAACAGATGGTTAATGTCTCTCTCTCTACTATAGCAGATTAATGTCTCTCTCTACTACAGCAGGTTAATGTCTCTCTCTCTCTACTATAGCAGATTAATGTCTCTCTCTCTCTCTACTATAGCAGATTAATGTCTCTCTCTCTACTATAGCAGATTAATGTCTCTCTCTCTCTCTACTATAGCAGGTTAATGTCTCTCTCTCTCTACTATAGCAGATTAATGTCTCTCTCTCTCTACTATAGCAGATTAATGTCTCTCTCTCTCTCTACTATAGCAGATTAATGTCTCTCTCTCTCTCTACTATAGCAGGTTAATGTCTCTCTCTCTCTCTACTATAGCAGATTAATGTCTCTCTCTCTACTGTAGCAGATTAATGTCTCTCTCTACTATAGCAGATTAATGTCTCTCTATCTACTACAGCAGGTTAATGTCTCTCTCTCTCTCTCTCTACTATAGCAGATTAATGTCTCTCTCTACTATAGCAGATTAATGTCTCTCTCTACTATAGCAGGTTAATGTCTCTCTCTCTCTCTCTCTCTCTCTCTCTCTCTCTCTACTACAGCAGATTAATGTCTCTCTCTCTACTACAGCAGATTAATGTCTCTCTCTCTCTACTACAGCAGATTAATGTCTCTCTCTCTCTACTACAGCAGATTAATGTCTCTCTCTCTCTCTCTACTACAGCAGATTAATCTCTCTCTCTCTACTATAGCAGATTAATGTCTCTCTCTCTACAACAGCAGATTAATGTCTCTCTCTCTACTACAGCAGATTAATGTCTCTCTCTCTCTCTACTATAGCAGATTAATGTCTCTCTCTCTCTCTACTACAGCAGATTAATGTCTCTCTCTCTACTACAGCAGGTTAATGTCTCTCTCTCTACTACAGCAGGTTAATGTCTCTCTCTCTCTCTCTACTACAGCAGGTTAATGTCTCTCTCTACTACAGCAGGTTAATGTTTCTCTCTCTACTACAGCAGATTAATGTCTCTCTCTCTACTACAGCAGGTTAATGTCTCTCTCTCTCTACTATAGCAGATTAATGTCTCTCTCTCTCTCTACTACAGCAGGTTAATGTCTCTCTCTCTCTCTCTCTACTACAGCAGGTTAATCTCTCTCTCTCTCTACTACAGCAGGTTAATGTCTCTCTCTCTCTCTACTACAGCAGGTTAATCTCTCTCTCTCTCTCTACTACAGCAGGTTAATCTCTCTCTCTCTCTACTACAGCAGGTTAATGTCTCTCTCTCTCTCTCTACTACAGCAAGTTAATGTCTCTCTCTCTCTCTACTACAGCAGGTTAATCTCTCTCTCTCTCTCTACTATAGCAGGTTAATGTCTCTCTCTTTCTCTACTACAGCAGGTTAATCTCTCTCTCTCTCTCTCTACTACAGTAGGTTAATGTCTCTCTCTCTCTACTATAGCAGATTAATGTCTCTCTCTTCTACAGCAGGTTAATGTCTATCTCTCTCTACTACAGCAGGTTAATGTCTCTCTCTCTCTCTACTACAGCAGGTTAATCTCTCTCTCTCTCTTCTACAGCAGGTTAATGTCTCTCTCTCTACTACAGCAGGTTAATCTCTCTCTCTCTCTCTCTCTCTTCTACAGCAGGTTAATCTCTCTCAATTCAATTCAAGGGCTTTATTGGCATGGGAAACATGTGTTAACATTGCCAAAGCAAGTGAGGTAGACAACATACAAAGTGAAAATATAAAGTGAAAAACAACAAAAATTAACAGTAAACATTACACATACAGAGGTTTCAAAACAGTAAAGACATTACAAATGTCATATTATATATATATATATATACAGTGTTTTAACAATGTACAAATGGTTAAAGGACACAAGATAAAATAAATAAGCATAAATATGGGTTGTATTTACAATGGTGTGTGTTCTTCACTGGTTGCCCTTTTCTCGTGGCAACAGGTCACAAATCTTGCTGCTGTGATGGCACACTGTGGAATTTCACCCAGTAGATATGGGAGTTTTTCAAATTTGGATTTGTTTTCGAATTCTTTGTGGATCTGTGTAATCTGAGGGAAATATGTCTCTCTAATATGGTCATACATTGGGCAGGAGGTTAGGAAGTGCAGCTCAGTTTCCACCTCATTTTGTGGGCAGTGAGCACATAGCCTGTCTTCTCTTGAGAGCCATGTCTGCCTACGGCGGCCTTTCTCAATAGCAAGGCTATGCTCACTGAGTCTGTACATAGTCAAAGCTTTCCTTAATTTTGGGTCAGTCACAGTGGTCAGGTATTCTGCCGCTGTGTACTCTCTGTTTAGGGCCAAATAGCATTCTAGTTTGCTCTGTTTTTTTGTTAATTCTTTCCAATGTGTCAAGTAATTATCTTTTTGTTTTCTCATGATTTGGTTGGGTCTAATTGTGCTAATTGTGCTCTCTCTCTCTCTCTCTCTACTATAGCAGGTTAATCTCTCTCTCTCTCTCTACTATAGCAGGTTAATGTCTCTCTCTCTCTACTGTAGCAGGTTAATCTCTCTCTCTCTCTCTCTCTACTATAGCAGATTAATGTCTCTCTCTCTCTCTCTACTATAGCAGGTTAATCTCTCTCTCTCTCTCTCTACTATAGCAGATTAATGTCTCTCTCTCTCTCTCTACTATAGCAGATTAATCTCTCTCTCTCTCTCTACTATAGCAGATTAATGTCTCTCTCTCTCTACTATAGCAGGTTAATCTCTCTCTCTCTCTACTATAGCAGATTAATGTCTCTCTCTCTCTCTACTATAGCAGGTTAATGTCTCTCTCTCTCTCTACTATAGCAGATTAATGTCTCTCTCTCTCTACTATAGCAGATTAATCTCTCTCTCTCTCTCTCTACTATAGCAGATTAATGTCTCTCTCTCTCTCTACTATAGCAGATTAATGTCTCTCTCTCTCTCTACTATAGCATATTAATCTCTCTCTCTCTCTCTACTATAGCAGGTTAATGTCTCTCTCTCTCTTCTACAGCAGGTTAATGTCTCTCTCTCTCTCTCTCTCTTCTACAGCAGATTAATGTCTCTCTCTCTCTACTATAGCAGATTAATGTGTCTCTCTCTCTCTCTCTCTACTATAGCAGATTAATGTCTCTCTCTCTCTACTATAGCAGGTTAATGTCTCTCTCTCTTCTACAGCAGGTTAATGTCTCTCTCTCGTTACTGCAGCAGGTTAATGTCTCTCTCTCTCTCTACTATAGCAGATTAATGTCTCTCTCTCTCTACTATAGCAGATTAATCTCTCTCTCTCTTTACTATAGCAGGTTAATGTCTCTCTCTCTCTCTCTTCTACAGCAGATTAATGTCTCTCTCTCTCTCTACTATAGCAGATTAACGTGTCTCTCTCTCTCTCTACTATAGCAGATTAATGTCTCTCTCTCTCTACTATAGCAGGTTAATGTCTCTCTCTCTCTCTTCTACAGCAGGTTAATGTCTCTCTCTCGTTACTGCAGCAGATTAATCTCTCTCTCTCTCTCTCTACTATAGCAGGTTAATGTCTCTCTCTCTCTACTACAGCAGGTTAATGTCTCTCTCTCTCTCTTCTACAGCAGGTTAATATCTCTCTCTCTACTACAGCAGGTTAATATCTCTCTCTCTCTACTACAGCAGGTTAATATCTCTCTCTCTCTTCTACAGCAGGTTAATGTCTCTCTCTCTCTTCTACAGCAGGTTAATGTCTCTCTCTCTCTTCTACAGCAGGTTAATATCTCTCTCTCTCTACTACAGCAGGTTAATATCTCTCTCTCTACTACAGCAGGTTAATGTCTCTCTCTCTCTTCTACAGCAGGTTAATGTCTCTCTCTCTCTCTACAACAGCAGGTTAATGTCTCTCTCTCTCTCTTCTACAGCAGGTTAATCTGTCTCTCTCTCTCGTTACTGCAGCAGATTCGTTTGGAAATATACGGGCCCTTCCCGACAAGTCTGTTAAAATGACACATCACTGAGACCCCTGACAATCATATAAGATCCAACCCAGATCCGTGACATTATGTATGATTCCGGTTCCGGATGCGCTCGTGTATTTTGGTACATTGGATCGTAGAAGACCTCTACCATGTACTTTAGTAGGTGATGGATGGAGGAGGGACTTTATGTCTGTTAGTGGTTGTAGTGAGTGTTAGCATCCCTTCCCAGCTGTATCAGCTGTTAAAGGGGAACTCCACTGCTTTAGTATTGTTGTCATTAGTCCATTGTTAATAATAGGGTCCCAAAATGTTTTGCAGGTCAGCAGTCATGTTTTCAAGTTATTGGACTTTCAAGAAGCAAAGTGACACCGGCCACACCAAAATTCTTCATATGACAGAGGACAGAGGCTATCTCTACACAACACTCATTAAGACAGAGGCTGTCTCTACACAACACTCACTAAGACAGAGACTGTCTCTACACAACACTCATTAAGATAGAGGCTGTCTCTACGCAACACTCACTAAGACAGAGACTGTCTCTACACAACACTCATTGAGGCTGTCTCTACACAAAACTCATTGAGGCTGTCTCTACACAACACTCATTAAGACAGAGGCTGTCTCTACGCAACACTCATTAAGACAGAGGCTGTCTCTACACAACACTCACTAAGACAGAGACTGTCTCTACACAACACTCATTAAGACAGAGGCTGTCTCTACGCAACACTCACTAAGACAGAGACTGTCTCTACACAACACTCATTGAGGCTGTCTCTACACAAAACTCATTGAGGCTGTCTCTACACAACACTCATTAAGACAGAGGCTGTCTCTACGCAACACTCATTAAGACAGAGGCTGTCTCTACACAACACTCATAAAGACAGAGACTGTCTCTACACAACACTCATTAAGACAGAGGCTGTCTCTACACAACACTCACTAAGACAGAGGCTGTCTCTACACAACACTCACTAAGACAGAGGCTGTCTCTACACAACACTCACTAAGACAGAGGCTGTCTCTACACAACACTCATTAAGACAGAGGCAGGGGGCACAGGAAGCAGGCTGCTAGAGAGATGGGAGGAGAGGGGGAGATGGAAAAGATGGGATAGAGGGAAGAGAGGGGAGGTGAGAGGGGGAGATGGACGGGAGGGGGAAATCGAAGGGAGAGAGGTAGGAGATGGGGAGATGAGTGAGGAGAGTGGGAGGAGACGGAGAGCAGGAGGAGGAGAGGGAGAGAGGCAAAGAGAGGAAAGAGAGGGCTGAGAGGGAGGAGATGGGCAGAGATGCTGGAGTGTGAGAGAGAAGGAGAGGAGAGTTGGAGAGAGGGGGGGAAGAGAGACTGAGATGAGGGGGGAGAGGGGAAAAGAGGGTGGAGAAGGGGAGAGAGGGGAGAAGGGGGAGAGGGGAGAAGGGGGAGAGGGGAACAGAGGGTGGAGAAGGGGAGAGAGGGGAAAAGAGGGTGGAGAAGGGGGGAGAAGGGGGGAGAGGGGAACAGAGGGTGGAGAAGGGGAGAAGGGGGGAGAGGGGAACAGAGGGTGGAGAAGGGGGGAGAGGGGAACAGAGGGTGGAGAAGGGGGGAGAGGGGAAAAGAGGGTGGAGAAGGGGGGAGAGGGGAACAGAGGGTGGAGAAGGGGGGAGAGGGGAAAAGAGGGTGGAGAAGGGGAGAGAGGGGAAAAGAGGGTGGAGAAGGGGAGAGAGGGGGGGAGAGGGGAACAGAGGGAGGAAAGAGGGGAAGAGAGGGAAGAGAGACTGACAAGAGAGGGATGAGGGGGAGGGGGGACAAGAAGGGGGAGAAGGGGAACAGAGGGAGGAAAGAGGGGAAGAGAGGGAAGAGAGGGAGACCCTGAAACTATCGGTCTGTGATGAGGTCCAGGCTGGTTCAATAAGCTAATGACATTACAGAGGTATCCTGAACTCAGCTTCCTAGGCTGGTGTGTGTGTGTGTGTGTGTGTGTGTGTGTGTGTGTGTGTGTGTGTGTGTGTGTGTGTTGTCTGCACTCATCTGCCTAAATGTTAAGGTCCCACTTTAAGCGAACCACAAGTTATGAAGTCTTTATATAGCATACAGTACATACATGTCTATATGTACATATACTTTATGTTGAAGTGTCAGAGTGGTCAGAACACATTATTACAAATGTTATAAAGCACAGCCTTTTTAGGGATTCACATAGTGTGGCAATGCACCCTACATAGGGAGTTATGTCACACTTTATAAATCATTTATACAGTATGACATTAGTTTATAGATGATTCGTGAAGCATTTATATTGTGTTTAAGAAGACTTTATGTATACATTATAAAGCCTTTATAAGTTGTTTTTAGTTTAAACTGGGACAAACGATAACTAATCCAGTCTTATTGAGATAAATGGTACATTAGAGAGTAAGCAGCCAGGGTCTCTGGAAACTTCTGATGTTTCTCCCTAAAGGACTCCAGTAGTTCCTGTCAGTTTTTCATCATTCTGCAGACGCACACAGACACACACACTTGACATATTCCCCCAGACTAACCCTGCTAAAAGCATTATTCCCCAACAAATCCATCCAGGACTTGGCGAGAACTGACGTAAGGAATTCTATCTCTGTCAATATAATTTGTCAAAGTAGGAAAGCTCAATGCTTTGTTAAGGCTAGCACATGTATCAGCTTATCAAGATTCAAATGAATAGCCAAAGCCCCGAATTAGGTAAATGATACAATATGGTAGGATGAATAATGCAGCTACTTCAGACAGCACAAAGACCTCTAGCTGTCACAGACATGTCCATGTAGAGCTCTCTACTTAACCATCTGAGCCTATTTTACTCTCTTCCACTGTGTTTCTATTCAATACTATTCTTTTATATTCTATTCCACTGTGTTTCTATTCAATACTATTCTTTTATATTCTATTCCACTGTGTTTCTATTCAATACTATTCTTTTATATTCTATTCCACTGTGTTTCTATTCAATACTATTCTTTTATATTCTATTCCACTGTTTTTCTATTCAATTCAATGATATTCTATTCCATTGTGTTTCTATTCTATTCCACTTGTAATGGTTTTCTTGGTGAGAAGGAGAGTCGGACCAAAATGCAGCGTGTAGATTTCGATCCATGTTTTAATAAACAAACGTAAAACACGAATCGATACAAACACTACAAAATAAAGGACGTATTGAACGTAACGAAAACCTAAACAGCCCTATCTGGTGAAAACACATAGACAGGAACAATCACCCACAAACACACAGTGAAACCCAGGCTACCTAAATATGGTTCCCAATCAGAGACAATGACGAACACCTGCCTCTGATTGAGAACCATATCAGGCCGAACATAGAACTGGACAAACTAGACATGTAACATAGAATGCCCACTCAGATCACACCCTGACCAACCAAAACATAGAAATATACAAAGTAAACTATGGTCAGGGTGTGACACCAGTTTTTCGATTCAATTCAATTAAACAATATTCTATTCCATTGTGTGTCTATTATATTCATCTGTGTTTCTATTCAATTCAATTATATTCTATGCCATTGTTTTTCTATTCTATTATTTTCCATTATTTCTATCATTTTCCATTGTGTTTCTATTAAATTCTATTCTAGTCTATTATATTGAGTTTCTATTCTATTATTTTCTATTCCACTGTGTTTCTATTCTATTATATAACATTGTGTATCTATTATATTCTATTATATTCTATTATATAACATTGTGTATCTATTATATTCTATTATATTCTATTATATAACATTGTGTATCTATTATATTCTATTATATTCTATTATATAACATTGTGTATCTATTATATTCTATTATATTCTATTATATAACATTGTGTATCTATTATATTCTATTATATTCTATTATATTCTATTATATTCTATTCCACTGTGTTTTTATTCTATTATATTCTATGCCATGGTGTTTCTATTAAATTACATTACATTCTATTGCATTGTGTTTCTATTTAATTGATAATGCCCGAGAAGCCAGTGTTTGGAGGATATATTGGCACAGGTGTTGTTAGAAGAATTCGAGGCATTTTAACATCATAGATTGAGCTGGTGGTAATTTGTGGAATGGACACCAGCTAGAATGCTGTTTTAACCAATCAACATTCAGGATTAGAAACACCCATTGCATAATCAATGTAATACAGCAGGTGGTTCTAATCCAGAATGCTGATAGGTTAAAAGCACATTCCAGCTGGTATCTATTCCACAATTTACGACCTAAATCTATGATGTTAAAATGCCTATTTACTCTGTTCCGTCTGACCCCGCAATCCACGGTCTCATCAGCCCTGGCAGGGAAGTTATAAACTTCGTCTCCTCTGTGAAAAGCATCTTGACTTTGTCTCACATTTCTTTTAGACTACCATTTAGTTTTCAACAGAGGAGATTTGTATAAACATTGCTGTCTGTCTCTCCGACATTTGCAACATTGTTTCAATATTCAAATTTAATCTCCAGCTGTCCCATAGTAATAAACGTGTCAATTGAAAAAAAGTTCAATGAAACTAAGAGCAACTAGTTTACACTCTTTCCAGCTTCAGTTTGAAGTGATTGTGTTAGCTGTGTTGTTGGCTAGCTCCTCTGAATTACAGTGTCCTGACGAGAGAGCACATTCTCAATGCCAGATGAAATCGTGCCTCATTAGCTCATTGTTATGGATGTATCCAAATAAATGTCACTAGAAAACAGCTTAAACAAATGCAGCTACTGTTGTTATTCTGTCTGCACTGTTTGACGTGACTGTAAGTTAGCCGTAGTTGGCTAGCAAGCAAGCAAGGGATAAGAATACAGAACAAAAACAATGACTGGCTGGGTCGCGTCTATGGCAACCGAACCGACAGAACGAATGACCAGCCGGGTAGCAACCCTAGATATGTGTCGGGACTATATCTTGTGGAAGGATGAAAAAGTATGAATAAATTCATCAAAATAATGTTTTTAATGAGTAAAAAAATTACATTGTGGTAACCCGTGATAATGACCTGTAAGTCGGTGTCTTGAGGATATATTGACACAGTTTGCCGGGCCTCGACCTAACAACACCCAATGTATCCTGGAAACACCAGCTTCTCTGGCATTATCACTTCAATTTTCCACTGTGTTTCCATTCAATTCTGTACAGTAAGGTGCCTGCTAAATGACTGAAGTACAGTAAAAGTAACCCAAAAAGCCCCAGACCCAGTTTGTGCTGTGTGTAATGGAAACAGCGGGGCCTGGATATTGTCAGGGTATATCTGATAGCAGCACTGTGGAGGTCTGGAGCATTGTCTGGTGCTATGCCTCATTTCTACAGTTCTGAATTACACACACACACACACACACACTTCCGTTTTAGAAACGACACAACCCACCCAAGCCGACTAAATTGATTACTGCTGATAACCTTTTAAATACCCCCCCCCCCACCCCCACCCCCACTCACACACAGGCCTGCGTGTCTCGCTAGTCTACAATTCCTCTATTATTATCTACTACAAAAAGGATGGAGATTATCCCAAACAGACATAACAAATTTAACCTGTTGTGTCATTACAATTGACTAACAATGTTCAAAATTAGCGTGGCCAGAGATCCCCAGTAACAGTGTAGACATGTTTCCAGTTCACGGCATGATCCAATGATTAAGCCATGTAGTGATTTAGTAGCTAGAGACGTGTCAATGAAACCGGGGAAACAGACACAGCATTCACATCTGCCGTTCTCTTTCTGCAATTAAAGGGAAACGCAGCTGATTTACAACAACACATGTACACTGCCTTCGGGAAAGGGGTTCTGACCTCTTGGCTTATTCCAAATGTTGTTACGTTATAGCCTTATTCTGAAATGGATAAAATCAATTAAAATGCTCAGCAATCTACACACACAAACACCTTATTTACGTACATTTGAAGTCGGAGGTTTACATACACTTGGGTTGGAGTCATTAAAACTTGTTTTTCAACCACTCCACAAATTTGGTTATGGCAAGTCGGTTTTGCCAAGTCGGTTAGGACATCTAACTATAGTTTTGGCAAGTCGGTTAGGACATCTAACTATAGTTTTGGTAAGTCGGTTAGGACATCTAACTATAGTTTTGGCAAGTCGGTTAGGACATCTAACTATAGTTTTGGCAAGTCGGTTAGGACATCTAACTATAGTTTTGGCAAGTCGGTTAGGACATCTAACTATAATTTTGGCAAGTCGGTTAGGACATCTAACTATAGTTTTGGCAAGTCGGTTAGGACATCTAACTATAGTTTTGGCAAGTCGGTTAGGACATCTAACTATAGTTTTGGCAAGTCGGTTAGGACATCTAACTATAGTTTTGGCAAGTCGGTTAGGACATCTAACTATAGTTTTGGCAAGTCGGTTAGGACATCTAACTATAGTTTTGGCAAGTCGGTTAGGACATCTAACTATAGTTTTGGCAAGTCGGTTAGGACATCTAACTATAGTTAGATAGCATTTGATAGGCTAATTGACATAATTTGAGTCAATTGTAGGTGTACCTGTGGATGTATTTCAAGGCCTACCTTCAAACTCAGTGCCTCTTTGATTGACATCATGGGAAAATCAAAAGAAAGCAGCCAAGACCTCATAAAAAAAATTGTAGACCTCCACAAGTCTGGTTCATCCAATTTCCAAATGCCTGAAGGTACCACGTTCATCTGTACAAACAATAGTACGCAGGTATAAACACCATGGGACCCCGTAGCCGTCACACCGCTCAGAAAGGAGACTTGTCTCCTAGAGATGAACGTTATTTGGTGAGAAAAGTGCAAATCAATCCCAGAACAACAGCAAAGGACCTTGTAAATATGCTGGAGGAAACAGGTACAAAAGTATCTATATCCACAGTAAAACAAGTCCTATATCAACATAACCTGAAAGGCCACTCAACAAGGAAGAAGCCACTGCCCCAAAACCACCATAAAAAAAAGCCAGACTAGAGTTTGCAACTGCACATGGGGACAAACATCATACTTTTTGGAGAATTGTCCTCTGGTCTGATGATACAAAAATAGAACTGTTTGGCCAGAATGACCATCATTATGTTTGGAGGAAAAATGGGGAGGCTTGCAAGCCAAAGAACACCATCCCAACCGTGAAGCACGGGGGTTGCAGTATCATGTTGTGGGGGTGCTTTGCTGCAGGAGGGATTGGTGCACTTCACAAAATAGGTGGCATCATGAGGTAGGAAAATTATGTGGATATATTGAAGCAACATCTCACAACATCAGTCAGGAAGTTAAAGCTTGGTCATAAATGGGTCTTCCAAATGGACAATGACCCCAAGCATACTTCCAAAGTTGTGGCAAAATGGCTTAAGGACAACAAAGTCAAGGTATTGGAGTGGCCATCACAAAGTCCTGACCTCAATCCTGTAGAAAATGTGTGGGCAAAACTGAAAAAGCGTGTTTGGGCAAGGAGGCCTACAAACCTGACTCAGTTACACCAGCTCTGTCAGGAGGAATGGACCAACATTCACCCAACTTATTGTGGGAAGCTTGTGGAAGGCTACCCGAAACGTTTGACCCAAGTTAAACAATTTAAAGACAATGCTTCCGAATACTAATTGAGTGTATGTAAACTTCTGACCCACTGGGAATGTGATGAAAAAAAGAAAAGCTGAAATAAATCATTCTCTCTTTTATTATTCTGACATTTCACATTCTTAAAATAAAGTGGTGATCCTAACTGACCTAAAAGAGGGAATTTTTACCAGAATTAAATGTCAGGAATTGTGAAAAACTGAGTATAAATGTATAAGGTATATGCAAACTTCCGACTTCAACCGTAAGTATTCAGACCCTTCGCTTTGAGACTCGAAATAGACCTTGTGTGCATCCTGTTTCCATTGATCATCATTGAGATGTTTCTACAACTTGATTGGAGTACAACTTTGATAGATTCAATTGATTGGACATGATTTGGAAAGGCACACAACTGTATTTTAAAGGTCCCACAGTTGACAGTGTATGTCAGAGCGAAAAAGAAGAAGTTTGGAACCATCAAGACTCTTCCTAGAGCTTGCCGCCCGGACAAACTGAGCAATCAGAGGAGAACGGCCACTCTGACAGAGCTCCAGAGTTCCTCTGTGGCGATGGGAGAACATTCCAGAAGGATAACCATCTCTGCAGTATTCCACCAATCAGGACTTTATGGTAGAGTGGCCAGACATAAGCCACTCCTCAGTAAAAGGCACATGACAGCCCGCTTGGAGTTGCTAAAAGGCACCTAAAGACTCTCAGACCATGAGAAACAAGATTCTCTGGGTGTGTGTTTACACACTGCTGGAGCAGCTACTTAACCTCTAGGCTACCTGCCGCCCTTAGCTCAGTTAAATTAAAACTCATCTGGCCCAATAACCCCATTCCACATTCCACTACATCGTTGTTTGTTAGAAATTGTCAGAAAATCGAGGCAGTGGCCTGGCAAACAAACAATAGTCCCTTTGTAAGTATTCATACACCTTGACTTTTTCCGCGTTCGGTTATATTACAGCCTTATTCTAAACTCTATTAAATTGTTTTTTTTCCCTTATCAATCTGCACACAATGCACCATAATGACAAATGTTTGCTAATTTATAATAAAAAATAAACTGAAATATCACATTTACATAAGTATTCAGACCCTTTACTCAGTACTTAGTTTGTTCTCTTCAACAAAGTACTGAGTAAAGGGTCTGAATACTTATGTAAATGTGATATTTCAGTTTATTTTTTATTATAAATTAGCAAAAATGTATTAACACCTGTTTTTGCTTTGTCATTATGATGTATTGTGTGTAGATTGATGAGAAAAAAACAATTTGATACATTTTAAAAGGCCTAGTCGCAGCAGGTATGCAGTGAAAACCAAGGCCACAAGGCCTCTCTCGTACTTACTCCCTCTTTCACCATCACACACTCCGCACCAATCTGTGCCCAGCCCGCCACAGGAGTCGCTGCCATCCCTGCCGGCCAAACCCTCCCCTAACCGGGACGACGCTGGGCCAATTGAGCACTGCCCCATGGGTCTCCCAGTCGCGGCTGGCTGCGACAGAGCCTGGATTCAAACCAGGATCTCTAGTGGCAAAGCTAGCACTGCGATGCAGTGTCTTAGACCACTGCGCCACTCAGGAGGCTGCCACTCTTTTACTCATCACATATGCTGCTGCTACTATTTATTATCTATCCTGTTGTCTAGTCACTTTACCCCTACCTATACGTACTTACATTATCTACCTCAAGCACCTCGTACCCCTGAGCATCGACTCGTTGCTGGCACCCCGTGTATATAGCCAAGTTATCGTTACTCATTGTGTATTTTTTCCTTGTGTTATTCTTTCTTCAAACAGTTTCACTCTACATTGTTGGGAAGGGCCCGTAAGTCAGCATTTCACTGTTAGTCTACACCGGTTGTTTACGAAGCATGTGACAAATAAAACAAGGTTTTCTTTTATTTAGAAGAAACAGTTGCTCTAAGATACACCGTCAGTTAGCTGAATGTAAAAAACATCAGCTCTTTCCATGACACAGACTGACCAGGTGGATCCAGGTGAAAGCTATGATCCCTTATTGATGTCACCTGTTAAATCCACTTCAATCAGTGTAGATGAAGTGGAGGAGCCAGGTTAAAGAAGGATTTTCAAGCCTTGAGACAATTGAAACGTGGGTTGTGTATGTGTGCCATTCACAGGGTGAATGGGCAAGACAAAAGACTGAAGTGCCTTTCAATGGGTTGTAGGTAGTAGGTGCCAGGCGCACCGGTTTGAGTGTGTCAAGAACTGCAACGCTGCTGGGTTTTTGAAGCTCAACAGTTTCCCGTGTTTATCAAGAATGGTCCACTACCCAAAGGACATTCAGGCTAACTTGACACAACTGTAATATACACTACCGTTCAAAGGTTTGGGGTCACTTGGAAATGTACTTGTTTTTGAAAGAAAAGCACATTTTTTGCCCATTACAATAACATCAAATTGATCAGAAATCCAGTGTTGACATTGTTAATGTTGTAAATGACTATTGTAGCTGGAAACAGCTGATTTTTAATGGAATATCTACATAGGCGTACAGAGGCCCATTATCAGCAACCATCACTCCTGTGTTCCAATGGCACGTTGTGTTAGCTAATCCAAGTTTCTCATTTCAAAAGGCAAATTGATCGTTAGAAAACCCTTTGGCAATTATGTTAGCACAGCTGAAAACTGTTGTCCTGATTAAAGAAGCAATAAAACTGTCCTTCTTTAGACTAGTTGAGTATCTGGAGTATCGGCATGTATGGGTTCGATTACAGGCTCATGACGGCCAGAAACAAAGCAGTTTCTTCTGAAACTCATCAGTCAATTCTTGCTATGATAAATTAAGGCTATTCCATGCAAGAAATTTCCAAGAAACTGAAGATCTCGAACAACGCTGTGTACTACTCCCTTCACAGAACAGCACAAACTGGCTCTAACCAGAATAGAAAGAGTGGGAGGCCCCGGTGCACAACTGAGCAAGAGGACAAGTACATATTAGAGTGTCTAGTTTGAGAAACAGACGCCTCACAAGTCCTTAACTGGCAGCTTCGTTAAATAGTACACGCAAAACACCAGTCTCAAAGTCAACAGTGAAGAGGCGACTCCGGGATGCTGGCCTTCTAGGTAGAGTTCCTCTGTCCAGTGTCTGTGATCTTTTACCCATCTTAATCTTTTATTTTTATTGGCCAGTCTGAGATATGACTTTTTCTTTGTAACTCTGCCAGCATCCCAGAGTCGCCTCTTCACTATTGACTTTGAGACAGACTTATTATGGATTAAAGGCTGTGCATGATGACGTAGTGCCCATGAAAATGTATTTTGTAGTTATATTACCATATACCAAATAGAAAATACAAGTTAAATGCTTTCCATCGCATTTTCAACTCAACTGATGTTTTTGTCACTAAAACTGTTGTGTTAAATAGTAAATGTGTCTACTCTGGGCTTGGCACGTGCTCTCCAGCCACCCGCTCACAGATACAGTGTCACACCCTGGCCATAGAGAGGCTTTTATTCTCTATTTTGGGTAGGCCAGGGTGTGACTAATGTGGGCATTCTAGTTTCTTTATTTCTATGTTTTCTGTTTCTATGTTTTGGCTTTCTTTCTATTTCTATGGTTCTCAATCAGGGACAGCTATCTATCGTTGTCTTTGATTGGGAATCATACTTAGGCAGCCTTTCTTCCTTTGTATTTTATGGGGAAGTTGTCTTTGTTAGTGGCACCACAGCCCTAGTAAATTTCACGGTCGCGTCTTCGTTTCTTGTTTTGTTGGTGATGTTTGTATAAATAAAGGAAAATGTACGCTGCAACTTGGTTGGTTTCCACGACGTCAGTGACGTGCAGTGCAGGTAGGCTACCTAAATGATGATGTTATTATGGATAAATGCAACATTATTTTTTGTCAAACGGCAGCCAAACATCGATGATCATGTCACCAGAATAAGACCCTCGATATATTTATTGGAAAGGAGCATCAAGCTCCTCACTGTGCACTTTCAACACCCTGTGAATCAAATCAAATCACATTTTATTTGTCACATGTACCGAATACAACATGTGCTGACCTTACCGTGAAATGTTTACTTACAAGCCCTTAACCAACAATGCAGTTCAAGAAATAGAGTTAAGAAAATATTTACCAAATAAACTAAAGTGAAAAATCAAATAAAAAAATCTGATCAAAAAGTTAAAAAAATTCCATAACAATAACGAGGCTATGTACAAGGGGTACGGGTATGGAGTCAATATGCGGGGGGTGGCGATGTAAATAGTCCCGGTGGCCATTTGATTAACTGTTCAGTAGTCTTATGGCTTGGGGGTAGGAGCTGTTAAGGAGCCTTTTGGTCCTAGACTTGGCGCTCCGGTACCGCTTGCCGTGCGGTAGCAGAGAGAACAGTCTATGACTTGGGTGACTGGGGTCTTTGACAATTTTAGGGCCTTCCTCTGACACCACCTATTATATAGGTCCTGGATGGCAGGACGCTTGGCCCCAGTGATGTACTGTGCCGTACACACTACCTTCTGTAGCGCTTTACGGTCAGATGCCGAGCAGATGCCATACCAGGCGGTGATGCAAACGGTCAGGATGCTCTCGATGGTGCAGCTGTATAACTTTCTGAGGATCTGGGGACCCATGCCAAATCGTTTCAGTCTACTGAGGGGGAAAGGAGTTGTCGTGCCCTCTTCACAACTGTCCTGGTGTGTTTGGACCATGACAAATTGTTGGTGATGTGGACACAAAGGAACTTGAAACTCTCAACCCGCTCCACTTCAGCCCTGTTGAAGATAATGGAGGCCTGTTGTCTTGCGATCAGCTCCATTGTCTTGATCACGTTGAGGGAGAGGTTCTTGTCCTGGCACCACACTTCCAGGTCTCTGACCTCCTCTCTATAGGCTGTCTCATCTTTTGTCGGCTACCACTGTTGTGTCGTCAGCAAACTTAATGATGGTGTTGGAGTCGTGCTTGGCCACGCAGTCGTGGGTGAACAGGGAGTACAGGAAGCTCACCATAATTTATTTAATCTGTAGCCTAATAAACTGTATGCTTTCCCGAGTCATCGTGGGAGGACCATACAACATAACTCTGCGTGACCAAGTTTCTTCGATATGATGGTTATTTATCAATATTTGCACAAAAACGTTTCCACTGTGATTTCTCAGATAATTCAATTTACCGACACAAAAAGACCCCACCACGCTGAAAAAACAAATAATCTGTCGACATTTATACAACTGTATAGTCATTTCCTGTTTCCATCAGCCCGGTCGTGAAGTTTTACATGCGCCAGGTAATTAATCTGCATTAAATGGTTGGATGGAAACCTGGTTACAGTGGTAGTCCTTGGTCTCCGGCTTTTCAGAAGTATATTTCAACAGCAACTGTGTGGGGCGGCAGGGTAGCCTAGTGGTTAGAGCGTTGGACTAGAACGTTGGACTAGTAACTAAGTAAGGTTGCAAGTTCAAACCACCGAGCTGACAAGGTACAAATCTGTCGTTCTGCCCCTGAACAAGGCAGTTAACCCACTGTTCCTAGGCCGTCATTGAAAATAAGAATTTGTTCTTAACTGACTAGCCTAGTTAAATAAAGGTTAAAAAAATAAATGGAGATGGGCATTTTAAAATGATTTCCTAGCTGGACTAAACCTAGTCACGGACTAAAAAACTGCTTGATGGAGAACATCTTGGCAAAACTAGACCATAAAAACAGAGTGGAACTGGACACTAAGATGTCATAAGATGTGAGACCATGAGGCTTTAGTCCGAGAGGAGACACAACTGACAGTTTTACTAACACAAATTAGTCACCCTGACGCCTTCAAAAAGCTTCAAACACTTCCTAGATTAGATCTATCCCACCCCTTCTAACATCCCCACACACCTCTCTCCCCCTGCACACACCTCTGTTAGCTTCTGTGAGCCTGTGGTGATGCTGTAATTGAGGTACGATTTCTCTGTAATTGTGGAGGGGCAGCCGTGTTAAGGAGAATCACCCAGATGCTTTCTACACTCGAGCGTCAATGAGTTTGACCTGAAAACGTCCATATAATGCCTGCAGCTCTTCACATATGAGCTTAGCAAAACTGTAAAATTCCCAAACAACTAAAACCACCAAACACATATTATAAAACCACCAAAACCCAGGAGAATCACAGAAAAACACCAAACCAAGGCTAAAACAGGTTATACAAAACACACACACAAAGCCAACAAAACACAGAAGCTAAACCACCAAACAATCTTTTTTTGTTTGTTACATTGCCACATTTGATTTCCAGGCCAGTGCTGAGAATGGGTCTTTGATCCATGTGCAGTATGATGGATGAGAATGGGACTAGCAGACTGCCCAGATACATAGCAGACCTCCTAACCAAACACACACACACACAGAACACACACACACGAGGACCAGGAATAGTAACTCTAATCATCATAATTATGTCCTACTCAAGAGATATCCACAGTCATTATTTTAGCTTCAGTTAAAGTTCAGGTTCTGTAAATTCAAGCTTATGACCAGGGCAAGGTTAAGGGTTGGAAGGTTAGCAAAGTACCATCCTGCATTTCAGATGTTTAAGAGGTAATTATGGTTTAGTAATGTGTGAGGATCACTGACTGCCCTGCCTTAGTGTTACACAATCACCTCTAGTCCAGTACTTCTCAAGGTCCCTACACAGTGCAGTGCAGTACAGCTAGAGAGAGAAACATCCTGCCAATTCATTGGCCAGTAACTACAGGGGGTGGCCCGTCTTGGCCAATCCCAGGTCATGATACCCATCAATACCATTTGGATTTCCATGGCAACCCTTTATGACAAGGCCAGGAACAGAGCTGGGTTGGCCTGGCGACCCATATTTCCACCAGATGTTTTCTGAGAAAAAGTTCAGATATGAGGAGGGGATTATTCCAAACATTCACCTCCTCTACAAATACCTTTCCAAGATGCTGGCCATCCAAACATCAGAGTAATGTTCTGGTGCTCCTGCTGAGTTTGGCTGGGCTGAAAGGGCCCTGTCTCTGGCTCCTGTCTGTCTCCCTCGGCCAAGGAATTACTGGATCCGGGGTCTTGGTACAGTATTTACACTTAGCCATCGCTACATGTCACACCTAAAGTACACAACCATATACTACTTTAATCTGATTTGAGCTTGGAAACAGCTGACGGAAATCAACAGGTCTTAGTTTGGCGATTGGTCATGAACGGGGAGTAAAAAGAGATTGAAAAAACAGAAGTTCAACTCAGATTTATGCATGTTCTCTTTTCATATGATTATGATGGATGGATCGACAGTACACCTTACTATTTTGAACTTCTTTTCGTTTACTCAGAATGCAGTATTGGCAGACTGCTGTTTGCTGTTAAAGTTATCCCCATTTTCCAGCTCCTGGCCTCGTTCTCTCCTGCAGGCCTCCTCCAATTGTATTCAAAGCAATGCGGGCTAATACATCTACACTGACTGAAGTGGATTTAACAGGTGACAATAAGGGATCATAGTTTTCACACGGATTCACCTGGTCAGTCTATGTCATGGAAATAACAGATTATTCATGTTTTGTACACTCAGTGTATATTTGATAGTAACAACTTGGTTGTCATTCTTATACAATATGTAGTCTGCCCACATTGTTGGGACGATGCAACATTGCTCATCAGCTCCACATTGCCCCCAAAGCAGATGACTCGAGATCAGCCCTCACCTCACCTGAAACAAGCACTCTTTGGATCTGCTGCCCTTTTAGGCCCCAATATGAGCTCAACAAATCTAATTTATTTGGTCGCATACACGTGTTTAGCAGATGTTATTGTGGGTGTAGTGAAATTCTTGTGTTTCTAGCTTCAACAGTGCAGTAATTTCTAACAAGGAATATCTAACAATTTCACAATACACACATCTAAAGTAAAGGGATGGAATTAAGACTATATAAATATTTGGATGAGCAATGTCATAGCGGCATAGACTAAGATTCAGAAGAATAGGATAGAATACAGTATATACACACGAGATGAGTAGTGTTCCATTATTAAAGTGGCAGTGATTTCAAATATATGTATATAGGGCAGCAGGTTCTAATGTGCTAGTGATGGCTATTTAACAGTCTGATGGCTTTGAGAAAGAAGCTGTTTTTCAGTCTCTCGGTCCCAGCTTTGATGTACAGTTGAAGTCGGAAGTTTACATACACTTAGGTTGAAGTCATTAAAACAGTTTTTTCAACCACTCCACAAATTTCATGTTAACAAACTATAGTTTTGGAAAGTCGGTTAGGACATCTACTTTGTGCATGACACAAGTAATTGTTTACAAACAGATTATTTCACTTATAATTCACTGTATCACAATTCCAATGGGTCAGAAGTTTACATACACTAAGTTGACTGTGTCTTCAAACTGTCACGACTTCCGCCGAAGTTGGTTCCCCTGCCTGTTCGGGCGGTACTCGGCGGTCGTTGTCACCGATCCCTTTTTCGTTTTCTGTTTGTTTTGTCTTATTAGTTGCACCTGTGTCTTTTGTGTTTGCTTGATGGGCTTCCTAATTTAAAGTTAGTATACCCGCCCTTGTTTTGTGCGGGATTACTCTTGTTACTTGTGTATGATTTTGGTGTTCGTGCTCCGGACCTGGTACCCTGTGGGTTGGTCCACATTTTTCCGCGCCCTGTGTTGTGGGCATTGTTTTCTGTGCAATTATTAAAGTGCACTTCTTTCTGTGGAAATATATGCTGTCTGCGCCTGATTCCTTCTCACGCACCTAGTTATCCGTGACAGAATCCCGCACCTTAAATGGAATCAGCAGGAGCAGCCGCACCCCCTCTCCTCTTCCATCACACCAGCATTCTCCACCGTATAGGATCGGCCATGGATCTGATGATGGAGAGGATGGACCGATGGGAGAGGAGTGGCCTTCCCACCTCATCTCCAGCACCCCCTCCACCAGCACCTCCTACCCCTGCTACAGGATCCGGCTCCGGGGTTCTGCGTCTGGCGCTCCCTAGGGAGTATGATGGGACGGCGGCTGGGTGTCAGGGGTTCCTCCTCCAACTAGAACTCCCTCTCTACAGCATAAGGTGCTAGTTGATTCAGACACAGCTGGGAACTTCATGGATCGTAGGCTCGCGTTAAGGCTAGGGATTCCCCTGGTGTCGTTAGACCTACCTTTCCCCGTGCACTCCTTAGATAGCCAACCATTAGGGTCAGGAGTGGTCAGGGAGGCCACGGTGCCACTGGACATGGTTACGCAGGGGGGTCGTAAGGAGCGGATTAGTCTATTCCTTATCGATTCACCTTTAAATCTATATCTGACATGGTACAGGCATCTTCTTTTTTAGTAGTATACTGTTTTATACTGCCGTCTCAAACCAGAAAAAGCACATCAAATCATGCCTTTATAACCCAGGTGCCAACTATGCCCTGGCAGGTTGTCTTGCGGTTGTAAACAACCAACATAAACAAAAACAACTACAGTCGGCTCCATTCCATTCAGACTCCTCATGCCAGACATGATGGGAATGTAAATAATATTCTACAAAAGAGACTAAACATACTGCTATAAGATTTGTGGTAAAAATCACTCATTTGACTGTGATAATGTCTGATAACATTCTGTGTGTCTTTGGTTAAATCCCATGATGGCAGCCTTGTGGCTCCTGTAGTCGGAAGTGTTATTTCTTCTGACCTGCACATCACAGTGGACATTTCCAGGAACTCTGTAAGTGAGAGAGACTGAGTCCTCACTGCTGAGTTGTTGGGATGGTGGTTGCTTCAGACTTGGCCATTAGCGAAGGATGTTGGTGCCAGTTTTAACACAGTTTAGTCCTGTACAGGGAGCCAGCTGGACACAGAGCAGAGACGGAGTAGGACGGAGCTTTCTAGAAATGAACAGGATATCAGGTTATGCCTGGCAAGCGGATAATGATTAATGAGTTTGGATCAAAGGCATGATGGTGATGGGAGAGGTCAACACACGGAAGAAGGGCTATGATAATGAGGACTAACAGACTGCTCTCTCTGACTCTCTTGCTTCGCCTACATACTTAATGGTGAGGTCACTGGAGTTGTTCTCAGCCCAGTTGATCTAGATGTATGAGTGAAACCACTGGACCTACGGTCAACCATTAGCATTGACAGACAGCGTCAGTGATCAAATTTTGGATTGAGAGTTCAGAACCGTCAGCATCGGTTAGAAGTCTGGGATGGAGGCAGGGTTCCTCTGAGATCTCTGTGAGTCAAGGATGAGGACCTATATTGTTCTGTTTGATCGCTGGATCTGTGGATGGGCATGCTGCCATCCTAACATCCCATATGTTTGGAACGGATGAGGGTTCAGGTTTAGTGGAATGGGTTTTCAGGTTTGAAATCTCTCTCCCTAGCCCATCTCATTCTCTCACTATCTCTACTATATATATATATATATACACTACCGTTCAAAAGTTTGGGGTCACTTAGAAATGTAGGCTATTCCATGTGAGAAATTGCCAAGAAACTGAAAATCTCATACAATGCTGTGTACTACTCCCTTCACAGAACAGTGCAAACTGTCTCTAACCAGAATAGAGGAGTGGGAAGCCCCAGAGGACAACTGAGCAAGAGCACAAGTACATTAGAGTGTCTAGAAGGCCACCATCCCGGAGTCGCCTCTTCACAGTTGACATTGAGACTGGTGTTTTGCGGGTACTATTTAATGAAGCTGCCAGTTGAGGCGTCTGTTTCTTAAACTAGACATTCCAATGTACTTGTCCTCTTGCTCAGTTGTGCACCGGGGCCTCCCACTGTGTGTAGAAAATATTAGGAATACCTGCTCTTCCCATGACATAGACTGACCAGGGGAATCTAGGTGAAAGCTATGATCCCTTATTGATGTCACCTGTTAAATCCATGTCATTCAGAGGGTGAAAGGGCAAGACAAAATATTGAAGTGCCTTTGAACGGGAAATGGTAGTAGGTGCCATGCACACCGGTTTGAGTGTGTCAAGAACTGGAATGCTGCTAGGTTTTTCACCCTCAACAGTTTCCCATGTATATCAAGAATGGTCTACCACCCAAAGGACATCCAGCCAACTTGACAAAACTGTGGAGTCAACATGGGCCAGCATACTGTATATAGTTGAAGTCAGAAGTTTACATACACTTAGGTTGGAGACATTAAAACTCGTTTTTCAACCACTCCACAAATTTCTTGTTAACAAACTATAGTTTTGGCAAGTTGGTTAGAACATCTACTTTGTGCATGACAAATTGTTCCAACAATTGTTTACAGACAGATTATTTCACTTATAATTCACTGTATCACAATTGTAATTACATACACATTAGCCAAATACATTTAAGCTCAGTTTTTCACAATTCCTGACATTTAATCCTAGTAAAAAATTCCCTGTTTTACATCAGTTAGGATCACCACTTTATTTTAAGAATGTGAAATGTCAGAATAACAGTAGAGAGTGATTTATTTCAGCTTTTATTTCTTTCATCACATTCCCAGTGGGTCAGAAGTTTACATACACTCAATTTGTATTTTGTAGCATTGCCTTTAAATTGTTTAACTTTTCTAGGGTAGGGGGCAGCATTCGGAATTTATAATTGGTAGAGTTGGATAGAAAACACTCTAAAGTTTCCAAAACTGTTGAAATAGTGTATGTGAGTATAACAGAACTGATTTGGAAGGCAAAAACATGAGAAAAATTCATCCAGGAAGTATGATTTGTTGTTGTTGTAGTTGTCTATTCAATGCCATTACAGTATCCATTGACTTATGACTCAAATTGCAGCTCCTATGCCTTCCACTAGATGTCAACAGTCTTTAGAAATTGTTTCAGGCTTGTATTCTGAAAAATGAGGGAGTAAGAGCAGTCTGAATGAGTGGACCGTGCAGTGTCACAGAGCTTTTTCATGCACAATCCCGAGAGAGTGCATTTCTTGTTTACCTTTTATATTGACAACGTTATTGTCCGGTTGAAATGTTATCGATTATTTAGGCTAAAAACAACCTGAGGATTGAATATAAACATCGTTTGACATGTTTCTATGAACTTTAGGGATACAATTTAGATTTTTTTGTCTGCTTGTTGTGACTGCGTTTGAGCCTGTGGATTACTGAAGAAAACGCGCGAACAAAACTGAGGTTTTTGGACATGAGAGACTTTATCGAACAAAACAAACATTTATTGAGTAAATGAATGTCTTGTCTTTTGAGTGCAACCATATGAAGATCATCAAAGGTAAGTGATTCATTTTTTTCTCTATTTCTGACTTGTGTAACTGTTCTACTTGGCTGGTTCCTGTTTGTAATGATTTGTCTGCTGGGCGATGTCCTCAAATAATCGTAAGGTATGCCTTCACCATAAAGCCTTTTTGAAATCTGACACTGTGGTTGGATTCACAAGAAGTTAATCTTTAAACCTATGTAAAATACTTGTATGTTTTCTAAATTTTTAAAATGACTATTTCTGTATTTGAATTTGGCGCTCTGCAATCTCACTGGATGTTGGCCAGGTGGGAAGCTAGCAACCCACATACCCTAGTGAGGTTAACCTGGGTCAGACATTTTGGGTAGCCTTCCACAAGCTTCCCACAATAATTTGGGTGAATTTTGGCCCATTCCTCCTGACAGAGCTGGTGTAACTGAGCCAGGTTTGTAGGCTTCTTTCTCGCACATGCTTTTTCAGTTCTGCCCACAAATTTTCTATAGGATTGAGGTCAGGGCTTTGTGATGGCCACTCCAATACCTTGACTTTGTTGTCCTTAAACCATTTTGTCACAACTTTAGAAGTGTGCTTGGGGTCACTGTCCATTTGGAAGACCCATTTGCAACCAAGCTTTAACTTCCTGACTGATGTCATGAGATGTTTCTTCAATATATCCACATAATTTCCCTACCTCATGATGCCATCTATTTTGAGAAGTGCACCAGTCCCTCCTGCAGCAAAGCACCCCCACATCATGATACTGCAACCCCTGTGCTTCAAGGATGGGATGGTGTTCTTCGGCTTGCAAGCCTCCCCCTTTTCCCTCCAAACATAACGATGGTCATTATGGCCAAACAGTTCTATTTTTGTTTCATCAGACCAGAGGACATTTATCCAAAAAGTACGATCTTTGTCCCCATGTGCAGTTGCAAACCATAGTTTGGCTTTTTTTATGGCGGTTTTGGAGCAGTGGCTTCTTCCTTGCTGAGCTGCCTTTCAGGTTATGTCGATATAGGACTCGTTTTACTGTGGATATTGATACTTTTGTACCTGTTTTCTTCCAGCATCTTCACAAGGTCCTTTGCTGTTGTTCTGGGATTGATTTGCACTTTTTGCACCAAAGTGCGTTCATCTCTAGGAGACAGAACGCGTCTCCTTCCTGAGCGGTATGACGGCTACGTGGTCCCATGGTGTTTATACTTGCGTACTATTGTTTGTACAGATGAACGTGGTACCTTCAGCTGTTTGGAAATTGCTCCCAAGGATGAACCAGACTTGTGGAGGTCTACAATTTTTTTTGAGGTCTTGGCTGATTTCTTTTGATTTTCCCATTATGTCAAGCAAAGAGGCTCTGAGTTTGAAGGTACGACTAGAAATACATCCACAAGTCCACCTCCAATTGACTCAAATTATGCCAATTAGCCTAACAGAAGCTTGTAAAGCCATGACATAATTTTCTGGAATTTTCCAAGCTGTTTAAAGGCACAGTCCACTTAGTGTATGTTACACTCAGTCAACTTAGTGTAATTGTGATACAGTGAATTATAAGTGAAATAATCTGTCTGTAAACAATTGTTGGAAAAATTACTTGTGTACAAAGTAGATGTCCTAACCGACTTAACAAAACTATAGTTTGTTGACAAGAAATTTGTGGAGTGGTTGAAAAACTAGTTTTAATGACTCCAACCTGAGTGTATGTAAACTTCCGACTTCAACTGCATATATACATACATACATGCATGCATACATTACATACATACATGCATACATGCATACATTCAAGTAACTGCCAAAATAAAGGAAACACCAACAAAAAGAGTCTTAATAGGACATCACGAGCCAGAACACCTTCAATGCACCTTGGTTTAAAACACTTTTCTGGAACTCTATTAGAGGAAAGAGACGTCATTCTTCCACGAGGAATTCCATCATTTAGTGGTTTGTTGATGGTGGTAGAAAACGTCACAGTTACCTGTATACTATTTATACATATACTGTATTTACAGTATATATCATGCTTAGAGTCTTGTATTAAAATGCCCAGTTGACCATTATTGTGGCTACCATGCCTAGAAGAAGAAATCTCAGTGACTTTGAAAGAGAGGTCTCGAGGACATTTCACCTTAATGTCCTACTAAAAAGGTTGGAAAACAATTATATTTTTGAAAAGTCATTACTTTTTTCAGCTCCTGAATTTGTTAAAATGCTATTTTAAGCTTAAGGGTTAGGCTTACGGTTTTGGGGTTAGTGGTAGGGTTAGGGTTAGTTTAGTGTTTAAGTTAGGTGTTATTTAAAAAATATATATACGCCAAAAAGTCCTGCATTTTCTTTCAAACACAGCTGTGTGTGTCTGTCTGTCTGTCTGTCTGTCTGTCTGTCTGTCTGTCTGTCTGTCTGTCTGTCTGTCTGTCTGTCACCAGATCTCAACCCAATTGAACACTTATGGGTGATTCTGAAGCCGGGCCTGAGACAGCGTTTTCCACCACAATCGACAAAACAACAAAACAGAAAATGCTGGAGAATGGTGTCACATCCCTCCAATAGAGTTCTAGACACTTGTAGAATCTTTGCCAAGGTGCATTGAAGCTGTTCTGGCTCGTGTTGGCCCATCGCACTTTTAATACACGGTGTGTTTGTGTTTCCTTTATTTTGGTAGTTACCTGTATGCGTCTCTTCCTCTCCCTCTCTCATGCTCATTCACTCTCTCTATCCCTCTCTTATACTCTCTCTCTGTTTCTCTCTCTGTCTCTCTCTCTGTCTTTCTCTCTGTGTGTGTCTCTCTCTCTCCTCAGACTGCCGGCTCAGCAGGAAGCCCTAGAGTGATGGATGACCACTGACAAGACGGAAAAATCCCAACAACCACAGAAGTTGAAGAGGAGAGAGGGAGACAGACGGAGGGAATAAAAATGAAATAACACTACAGCTTCACAGGTGTCCGCGGCCTCAACCAGCCAGACTGTTACGCAACACACATTTTTGGTGGGCAGATTTAATATATTGGCATTCGCCATGAGAGGATCCACTGAGTTAAACATCTCCTTTGGTTGAGGGTGAGCATTTGCTGGCAGAGCAGGCAGGCAGCAGCTGTAGACTGTGAACTTGTATTGCAACCGAAGAAGAGTAAGCAACTTTATTTTTTCTTCTTGGTCTAAGACAGGAACATTATTATTTTGGAGGGAGATATAGTTAGTTTGTGGCTTGAAGAGGGACCGTATTCTGTACAAGTTAATGATTTTAAATGTTAAAATTAAAAGACCTATCAAACCACAAGCGTTAGTCATTACTTTGTCATCATATTCTTGACACAAAGGGTGATATACAGTATCTGTTGTAAACATGGCAGAGAAATTCACTTTAGTCAACTCCTCTCCACTCTACATTGATGGCTCAATCAGCAGGGGTCTGCTGGGTATTCAGACATCACACACAACTCTCCTGGTTCTCAGGCAGGTCCTGGCAGGCCACGCAAACTCAGAGAGAACAGTTCAGAGACTCAAGCTGTGGTCAAAGTCTAGGGGAGTGCTGGTAAACTGAACAAAGAGTTTCACATCAGCTCCCTAAAGTCCACTACTCAACCTGTCTGGTCCCCTTTCCTTGTCCCCTTGACCCTTTCCTTGTCCCCTGTCCTTTTCCCCTTGTCCCCTGTCCTTGTCCCCTTTCCTTTTCCCCTTGTTCCATGTCCTTGTCCCCTTGTCCCCTTTCCTTTTCCCCTTGTTCCCTGTCCTTGTCCCCTGTCCTTGTCCCCTTTCATGTTCCCTGTCCTTGTCCCCTGTCCTTGTCCCCTTTCATTTTCCCCTTGTTCCCTGTCCTTATCCCCTTTCCTTTTCCCCTTGTTCCCTGTCCTTGTCCCCTTTCCTTTTCCCCTTGTCCCCTGTCCTTGTCCCCTGTCCTTGTCCCCTTTCCTTTTCCCCTTGTCCCCTGTCCTTGTCCCCTGTCCTTGTCCCCTGTCCTTTTCCCCTTGTCCCCTGTCCTTGTCCCCTTTCCTTTTCCCCTTGTTCCCTGTCCTTTTCCCCTTGTCCCCTGTCCTTGTCCCCTCTCCTTTCCTCTATGCCTGGGGTATTGAAATCCTACCCTAGAAGGTCTGGACTACTGGTGGTTTTCTATTCAACCTAATATTTAATTGCACCCACCTGGTGTCCAATGTCTAAATCAGTCCCTGATTAGAGGGGAAGAATGAAAAAAGCAGTGGAAATGGCGTCGAGGTTCAGATGTGAATTTGAGGGATCCATACACCAAATCCTCACGACTATACCATTCCTCCCCCTGTCCCCTGTCCCCTTCCCACCATACCCTTCCAACGTTCTCTTATACACCCCAGCCCTAATACACATTCCACTACACTACTATACCCCAGAGCCCCAGGTTTCCTGACTTATGCTCTTTATCCTACCCCAGCCCTAATACTCTCTCCACTACACTACTATACCCCAGAGCCCCAGGTTTCCTGACTTATGCTCTTTATCCTACCCCAGCCCTAATACTCTCTCCACTACACTACTATACCCCAGAGCCCCAGGTTTCCTGACTTATGCTCTTTATCCTACCCCAGCCCTAATACACATTCCACTACACTACTATACCCCAGAGCCCCAGGTTTCCTGACTTATGCTCTTTATCCTACCCCAGCCCTAATACACATTCCACTACACTACTATACCCCAGAGCCCCAGGTTTCCTGACTTATGCTCTTTATCCTACCCCAGCCCTAATACACATTCCACTACACTACTATACCCCAGAGCCCCAGGTTTCCTGACTTATGCTCTTTATCCTACCCCAGCCCTAATACACATTCCACTACACTACTATACCCCAGAGCCCCAAGTTTCCTGACTTATGCTCTTTATCCTACCCCAGCCCTAATGCTCTCTCCACACCAGACTACTGCCACTCCTCTCTGCACATGCCTCTCATTATTAACAGTATAGTTAATTGAGGTGATTTCAGTCATGGTGTTCAGGTCTGGCTCATAAATAACAGGCTGACAGGCTGAGGGTCACATTAGAGGAATGAAATGTGTCTGGTCCTAATGCAGGACGTATGTTTCCCCTCAGGACACACACACAAACACACACACACACACACACACTTCCTCGCCCTAGAGAGTCTCTGCCTTAAGATGTATCTAAACAGATGCTCATTTGATTGAAGTAACTAAATCATTCCCGACACTGAATGACTATAGCTTATATCTGAAATTTAGAAACACATTTTATTGATTGACACAGGGCTCTTTTACCGGGAGCTGTTCATTCCTGCCACATGCTTGTCCAATTGATATACCGGTTCAGTGGATTCTGGAATACCAGTTTATAATTTGAAACAAAAAGTGTGTTTCCTGGAATACTTCTGGAAGTAAAAAAAGTGACCTATACCAAACCACATGAGGAGAGAACGGAATCTTTTCAAACATGGCAAACATCTCACATGCATGAGGCTATTAAAATGACATTGATTCGCAAGGTCCTGGAACTCTGGCTGGGTGCATATTGTGAACACATGGAATTATATGTTCAGTCCGCTTGTGATAAACACTTTGGGCATGTTGTCCACGTATAGAAAAATAGAAAGTGTGTGTGTGTGTGTGTGTGTGTGTGTGTTAGTGCCTGCATGGCTTTGTGTGCGGACACATGTGCAGAGCGAAATGGCAGAAATCAGGCAATCAAAAGTCTATCGTGCTAAACGCTGAACTTACATCTTGGCCAGGCTCGTCTTCATTCTATTGCAGCATACTGTAGAAGAATATAACCATAATGTGTAACATGCTGACCAGACCGCTCTCGCGCGTGCGTCTGCGTGCGCCAGCGCGCCCATGTTGATTTTGTCCACCCACAGCAGATGCGATCAGGACACGAAGGTTGAAATATCAAAACAAACTCTGAACCCACTATATTAATTTGGGGACAGGTCGAAAAGCATTAAACATTTATGCCAATGTAGCTAGCTAGCTACTACTCCGACAATGAATCCACATATAAAAGGGGAAACCGAGTGTGTTTCTAGTAATCTCTCCTCCTTAGGCTTCTTCTTCTTTGGACTTTATATGGCTGTTGACAATCAACTTTAAGATGTATTACCATCTCGTACTGGACTGGACTGTGGACCTCAGTTCAACTTTCAATCACCCACGTGGATATATGCTCCTAAAAAACCAATGAGGAGATGGGAGAGGCGGGATTTGCAGCCCGTCAAGAGTCACAAATAGAACCAAGTTCTATTTTGGCGCCTGGTTACGCAGACGCTCGTTGACACGCGTGAGCAGTGTGGGTGCAATGATTGAATACATGTATGTGTACATTTTTTTTGCAATGCGAGTGGTGAGGTCAGCATGCAACTTTTAAAGGAAGAACCACAGTAAGGGTGAAACTGCTCACTCTGTGAGAAAACAAACCTATCTCGCTATTTTTCTTTATTTTATTTTTTATTTCACCTTTATTTAACCAGGTAGGCTAGTTGAGAACAAGTTCTCTTTTGCAACTGCAACCTGGCCAAGATAAAGCGTAGCAATTCGACACATACAACAACACAGAGTTACACATGGAATAAACAAAACATACAGTCAATAATACAGTAGAACAAAATTTTAAAAAAGTCTATATACAGTGAGTGCAAATGAGGTAAGTTAAGGGAGTTAAGGCAATAAATATGCCATGGTGACAAAGTAATTACAATATAGCAATACACACTGGAATGGTAGAGGTGCAGAAGATGAATGTGCAAATAGAGATACTGGGGTGCAAAGGAGCAAGATAAATAAATAAATACAGTAAGGGGATGAGGTAGGTAGATAGATGGGCTGTTTACAGATAAGCTATGTACAGGTGCAGTGATCTGTGAGCTGCTCTGACAGCTGGTGCTTAAAGCTAGTGAGGGAGCTATGAGTATCCAGCTTCAGAGATTTTTGCAGTTCGTTCCAGTCATTGGCAGCAGAGAACTGGAAGGAAAGACGACCAAAGGAGGAATTGGCTATGGGGGTGACCAGTGAGATATACCTGCTGGAGCGCGTGCTACGAGTGGGTGCTGCTATGGTGACCAGTGAGCTGAGATAAGGTGGGGCTTTACCTAGCAGAGACTTGTAGATAACCTGTAGCCTATGGGTTTGGCGACGAGTATGAAGCGAGGGCCAACCAACGAGAGCGTACAGGTCGCAATGGTGGGTAGTATATGGGGCTTTGGTGACAAAACGGATGGCACTGTGATAGACTGCATCCAGTTTGTTGAGTAGAGTGTTGGATGCTATTTTATAGATGACATCGCCAAAGTCGAGGATCGGTAGGATGGTCAGTTTTACGAGGGTATGTTTGGCAGCATGAGTGAAGGATGCTTTGTTGCGATAAAGGAAGACAATTGTAGATTTCTTTTTGGATTGGAGATGCTTAATGTGAGTCTGGAAGGAGAGTTTACAGTCTAACCAGACACCTAGGTATTTGTAGTTGTATACGTATTCTAAGTCAGAACCGTCCAGAGTAGTGCTGGACGGGCGGGCAGGTGCACGCAGCGATCGGTTGAATAGCATGCATTTAGTTTTACTTGCGTTTAAGAGCAGTTGGAGGCCACGGAAGGAGAGTTGTATGGCATTGAAGCTCGTCTGGAGAGTTGTTAACACAGTGTCCAAAGAAGGTTATACAAAATGGTGTCGTCTGCGTGTATCAGAGAATCACTAGCACCAAGAGCAACATCATTGATGTATACAGAGAGCCAAGCCCTGTGGCCAAGGTGTTGAATATACTAAATCCAAATTGATCCACCTAGATATTCCTCTAGAATAATCCTATAATATTATAATGGGTGAATTAGGGGACAAACACGTCGCTATCAACAACATTCTCTCTTCTCATTCCCTGTCCCTGTCTCTTTCTCTCTCTCTCTCTCTCTTTTTCACTCTTTCTTTCTCTTTTCACTCTTTCTCTGTGTCATTCTCTCTCTTTCTCTCTCTCTCTCTTTTTCACTCTTTCTTTCTCTTTTCTCTCTTTCTCTCTTTCTGTGTCATTCTCTCTTTCTCTCTCCATCTCTCGTTCTCTCTCTCTTTCTCTCTGTCTCTTTTTTTCTTTCTTTCTCATTTCTCTCTCTCGTTCTCTCTTTTTCCGTCTCTTTCTCTCTCTCTCTTTTCTCTCGTTCTCTCTCTCTCTCTCTCTTTTTTTCTTTCTTTCTCATTTCTCTCTCTCGTTCTCTTTTTCTCTCTTTTTTCTCTCTCTCTCTTTCTCTCTCTCTTTTCTCTCTGATTTTTTTGCATGTTTCTTGCACTCTAATATCCAGAACTTGGATGGGGATCTGAATCCAAATCAAACCGAAACTGAATGTTCCTGTCAAAACGTAGACTTATGTGTTTCCATGCCCAATGATAATAGGGCCGGTCCAAGAAAATAATAACAATAATAATAGATGGATTTTATATAGTGCTTTTAATTACAAGTAGAATCTCAAAATCAAAATCTCAAAAAAACTAGATGGCCCTACTCTATTGGAGCTTTGGAGGAAGGTTGTGCTGTTTATCACCAATGTCATATTCGCTGAGGAAAACACTGTTGATTAGAGTCACATTACATTGTCACAGTGAAAAGATCAAACAGTTTGTAAAACAATGTGTGAAAACAAAGCAGAATGGGGATGGAAGGACGGAGAGAGAGAAGAAAACAGCACGTTGAAGCTTCAAACTGGAAGACAAGATGTTTTGATTTTCACATGTGGATAAAAAAAAATCCCAGTTTCTGGCATAAACAGTGTCAACTCCTTTTGATCAGAACGTTTTCAAGCAGTTCACAGATGTGAGAATTCCTCTCTCTGTTTCTGTGTACACTTGTTTGCACACACAGATGCACCCCCCCCCCCCCCCCCCCCCCTACACACACACACACACACACTATATATACACACATATATATAATATATACACACACATATATACAGTGGGGCAAAAAAATATTTAGTCAGCCACCAATTGTGCAAGTTCTCCCACTTAAAAAGATGAGAGAGGCCTGTAATTTTCATCATAGGTACACTTCAACTATGACAGACAAAATGAGAGAAAAAAATCCAGAAAATCACATTGTAGGATTTTTAATGAATTTATTTGCAAATGATGGTGGAAAATAAGTATTTGGTCAATAACAAAAGTTTATCTCAATACTTTGTTATATACCCTTTGTTGGCAATGACAGAGGTCAAACGTTTTCTGTAAGTCTTCACAAGTTTTTCACACACTGTTGCTGGTATTTTGGTCCATTCCTCCATGCAGATCTCCTCTAGAGCAGTGATGTTTTGGGGCTGTTGCTGGGCAACACAGACTTTCAACTCCATCTAAAGATTTTCTATGGGGTTGAGATCTGGAGACTGGCTAGGCCACTTCTTACGAAGCATTGTCATGCTGAAAGACCCAGCCACGTTTCATCTTCAATGCCCTTGCTGATGGAAGGAGGTTTTCACTCAAAATCTCACGATACATGGCCCCATTCATTCTTTCCTTTACACGGATCAGTCGTCCTGGTCCCTTTGCAGAAAAACAGTCCCAAAGCATGATGTTTCCACCCCCATGCTTCACACTAGGTATGGTGTTCTTTGGATGCAACTCAGCATTCTTTGTCCTCCAAAAACGACGAGTTGAGTTTTTCCCAAAAAGTTATATTTTGGTTTCATCTGACCATATGACATTCTCCCAATCTTCTTCTGGATCATCCAAATGCTCTCTAGCAAACTTCAGACGGGCCTGGACATGTACTGGCTTAAGCAGGGGGACACGTCTGGCACTGCAGGATTTGAGTCCCTGGCGGCGTAGTGTGTTACTGATGGTAGGCTTTGTTACTTTGGTCCCAGCTCTCTGCAGGTCATTCACTAGGTCCCCCCGTGTGGTACTGGGATTTTTGCTCACCGTTCTTGTGATCATTTTGACCCCACGAGGTGAGATCTTGCGTGGAGCCCCAGATCGAGGGAGATTATCAGTGGTCTTGTATGTCTTCCATTTCCTAATAATTGCTCCCACAGTTGATTTCTTCAAACCAAGCTGCTTACCTATTGCAGATTCAGTCTTCCCAGCCTGGTGCAGGTCTACAATTTTGTTCCTGTTGTCCTTTGACAGCTCTTTGGTCTTGGCCATAGTGGAGTTTGGAGTGTGACTGTTTGAGGTTGTGGACAGATGTCTTTTATACTGATAACAAGTTCAAACAGGTGCCATTAATACAGGTAACGAGTGGAGGACAGAGGAGGCTCTTAAAGAAGAAGTTACAGGTCTGTGAGAGCCAGAAATCATGCTTGTTTGTAGGTGACCAAATACTTATTTTCCACCATAATTTGCAAATAAATTCATTAAAAATCCTTCAATGTGATTTTCTGGATACTCCTTCCATTTCAATATTATCGCTTGCACAGTGCTCCTTGGGATGTTTAAAGCTTGGGAAATCTTTTTGTATCCAAATCCGTCTTTAAACTTCTTCACAACAGTATCTCGGACCTGCCTGGTGTGTTCTTTGTTCTTCATGATGCTCTCTGCGCTTTTAACGGACCTCTGAGACTATCACAGTGCAAGTGCATTTATACGGAGACTTGATTACACACAGGTGGATTGTATTTATCATCATTAGTCATTTAGGTCAACATTGGATCATTCAGAGATCCTCACTGAACTTCTGGAGAGAGTTTGCTGCACTGAAAGTAAAGGGGCTGAATAATTTTGCACACCCAATTTTTCAGTTTTTGATTTGTTAAAAAAGTTTGAAATATTCAATAAATGTCTTTCCACTTCATGATTGTGTCCCACTTGTTGTTGATTCTTCACAAAAAAATACAGTTTTATATCTTTATGTTTGAAGCCTGAAATGTGGCAAAAGGTCGCAAAGTTCAAGGGGGCCGAATACTTTCGCAAGGCACTGTATATATACACATATACACACATACATATATATATATACACACACACTATCAGATGATCATACCACAATCATACCACGATGCTCACTGTCTAACACGTGTAGTACTGTAATAACGATCGGGTTTTACTTCTGTTATGATTATCAATAGTAAACTGTTAATAGAATGCCAGGTTAGTCCAATCATTTGATATGCATTGGTTCTGAAGCACACTTATCAAAGTGTAATGGAACTGTACATGTCTACAATGGTCATCAAAGGTGACGGGATCTGTGTGTGGGTTCTACAGACACACACAAACACACGCACACACACATGCGAACAAGCGCAGTCACCCAGACACACTCGCTCTCACACGCACACGCACACACACACACACACACACATGACTCCTGTTGTTAGTTCAAAGGGACTGTGTTTTAAGTATTAGTGTCTCATATATTCACAGCTATGTTTACACAAGCCCAACAAGTGATTACACACTGTAAACCTTCATGCCATTTGATACCATATGAGGTCAGAGTAAGAAAATGAGTGTGTGTGTGTGTGTGTGTGTGTGTGTGTGTGTGTGTGTGTGTGTGTGTGTGTGTGTGTGTGTGTGTGTGTGTGTGTGTGTGTGTGTGTGTGTGTGTGTGTGTGTGCATGCTGGCCAGGTCGCTCAAGATCCAAGGTGAAATTCGACGTCCATCCAGGTATCCAGGACGTTGGGAGATTACTTATAAACCGTCCACTAGGGGCAACTGTGAGGCGTATTACCATCAAGTAGGCTTGCTGTAAGCCGCGAGCTCCGGGTCTGAGGGTCACATGTTCAATCCCAGTGCTAGGCCCCTTTTCCCGCCATTTTTCTTACCATTAACTTAACCATTCAGATGTAATGCCTAAACTTAACCGTATAGATTTTTCTGTTGTAACCCTATCCCAAACCCAAAACCTAAACTTAACCGTCAAAAATTTGACATTTGGAGAAACTTTGAATGTTGATGTGTGTGTGTGTGTATTGTGTGATGGTACATGTATATGTACAGAAAGTATTCAGAGCACTTGACTTTCTGCAGCATTGAAGGTCCCCAAGAACACAGTGGCTTCTTAAATGGAAGAAGTTTGGAAGCACCAAGAGTCTTCCTAGAGCTGGCCAAACTGAGCAAGGGCCTTGGTCATGGAGGTAGCCAAGAACCCTATGGTCACTCTGACCGAGCTCCAGAGTTCCTCTGTGGAGATGGGAGAACCTTCCAGAAGGACAACCATCTCTGCAGCACTCTACCAATCAGGCCTTTGTGGTAGAGTGGCCAGACCGAAGCCACTCCTCAGTTAAAGGCACATGACAGTAGCAGGGACTGGGAGACTAGTCAGGGTTGAGGGAAAGATGAACGGAGCAAAGTACAGAGAGATCCTTAATGAAAACCTGCTCCAGAGCGCTCAGGACCTCAGACTGGGGCGAAGGTTCACCTTCCAACAGGACAAAGACTCTAATCACACAGCCAAGACAACGCAGGAGTGGCTTCAGGACAAGTCTCTGAATGTCCTTGAGTGGCCCAGCCAGAACCCTGACATGAAAATAGCTGTGCAGCGACTCTCCCCATCCAACCTGACAGAGCTTGAGAGGGTCTACAGTGAAGAATGGGAGAAAATCCACAAATACAGGTGTGCCAAGCTTGTAGCGCCATGCCCAAGAAGACTTGAGGCTGTAATCGCTGCCAAAGGTGCTTCAACAAAGTATTGAGTAAAGGTTCTGAAAAAAATGTTTTTTGCTTTGTCATTATGGGGTGATGTGTATAGATTGATGAGGATTTTTATTTTATTTTATACATTTTAGAATAAGGATGTAACCTAAAAAATGTGGAAAAAAGGAAGGGGTCTGAATACTTTCCGAATGCACTGTATATAGCGTACAAGAAAGTGAACTGTAGGATAAAATAATTTAGGTCTGCTTAATGTCTCCAACAGCCTCAGAAACAGCCATGATTCTCTTCACAGGTACTAACATCTGTGTCTCACACACACACCAGATGCACTCGGTATATTTGCTTTCCGCTCAGGCTGGCATGTTCTGCCATATCCATCCCTCAACTCTGCTATATGTGACCGGAAGCTGTCCATAAATACACACATGACAATTTACAAAAACATCTATCTTTCCCTACAGAAACAAGACTGTAGAAACACCATCCTACCATGACGTTTTTACACCAACATTGAGGGGGCCAGTAAGGACTAAGTTCCGTCGACCTCTCACTAAAAGGCTGAGGGAGATGGAGCCTCTCCTGAGGACTCCATGGACCAGAAGTCAGCTCCTGTCCGGCCCCTGTCAGCTCAGTGCTCTATGAGGCAACGGCCCACTCCATAGGCTACAGAGGTAGGAAACATTGGGACTGGTTCGATGACAACTCGGATACAATCACAACCTTCCTGGACAAGATGCACAAAGTGCACATGGCTACTCTCAACAACCCCACATCTGCTACCCTCCGCAAGCAATGGTGAGTGCCAACAACCTTGCATTCTCTGCAGAACAAATAGTGGACAAATAAGGCACAGGAAATCCAAATTTACACTGACAAAAATGACATGCACAACTTCTACAACTCAGTTAAATCTAGCTATGGTTCTAGAAGCTGCTCCGCAAACCCTTTGAAAACAGCTGACGGTCTTACTCTTGAAGGACCAAAAACAGATTCTGTCAAGGTGGGCTGACCACTTTGAAGCCCTACTCAACAAGTCTCCAACAGACCACTCCATCTTGGGAGAACTGCCTGTCCATCCACCCCTCCAAGACCTCAACCATCCGTCAAACTTTCAAGAGGTGTAATCAGCGATCGGTTCCCTCAAGAACAAGACTCCTGGCACTGACAGTATCCCGGCAAAACTACTTCAGCAGGGAGTATACTAACGCACCAGAACGCTCCACCAGTATATCAATGAGGGTTGGGACCGGGAGATCGTACACCAACAATGGTGAGATCTAAACATTTTCACCATCTATAAGAACAAGGGTGACAAGTTCATCTGCAACAACAGATGGGGGATAAATCCCTTCCGGCTGTTGTAGTCAAGGTCCTGGCCAAGGTTGTGCTACACAGGCTGGTGGATAAAATCATTGAGGAACTGCTGCCAGAGTCACAGTGCAGCTACAGTCCTGACACTACAGTCCTGACCCTACAGTTCTGACCCTACAGACCCTACAGTCCTGACCCTACAGTCCTGACCCTACAGACCCTACAGTCCTGACCCTACAGTCCTGACCTTACAGTCCTGACCCTACAGACCCTACAGTCCTGACCCTACAGTCCTGACCCTACAGTCCTGACCCTACAGACCCTACAGTCCTGACCCTACAGTCCTGACCCTACAAACCCTACAGTCCTGACCCTACAGTCCTGACCCTACAGACCATACAGTCCTGACCCTACAGTCCTGACCCTACAGACCCTACAGTCCTGACCCTACAGTCCTGACCCTACAGACTCTACAGTCCTGACCCTACAGTCCTGACCCTACAGACCCTACAGTCCTGACGCTACAGTCCTGACCCTACAGACCCTACAGTCCTGACCCTAAAGTCCTGACCCTACAGACCCTACAGTCCTAACCCTACAGTCCTGACCCTACAGACCCTACAGTCCTGACCCTACAGTCCTGAACCTACAGACCCTACAGACCCTACAGTCCTGACCCAACAGACCCTACAGTCCTGACCCTACAGACCCTACAGTCCTGGCCCTACAGACCCTACAGTCCTGACCCTACAGTCCTGACCCTACAGTCCAGACCCTACAGTCCAGACCCTACAGTCCTGACCCTATAGTCCTGACCATACAGACCCTACAGTCCTGACCATACAGTCCTGACCCTACAGACCCTACAGTCCTGACCCTACAGTCCTGACCCTACAGACCCTACAGTCCTGACCCTACAGTCCTGACCCTACAGACCCTACAGTCCTGACCCTACAGTCCTGACCCTACAGACCCTACAGTCCTGACCCTAAAGTCCTGACCCTACAGACCCTACAGTCCTGACCCTACAGTCCTGACCCTACAGACCCTACAGTCCTGACCCTACAGTCCTGACCCTGCAGACCCCACAGTCCTGACCCTACAGTCCTGAACCTACAGACCCTACAGTCCTGACCCTACAGACCCTACAGTCCTGACCCTATAGACCCTACAGTCCTGGCCCTACAGACCCTACAGTCCTGACCCTACAGTCCTGACCATACAGACCCTACAGTCCTGACCCTACAGACCCTACAGTCCTGACCATACAGTCCTGACCCTACAGACCCTACAGTCCTGACCCTACAGACCCTACAGTCCTGACCCTACAGTCCTGACCATACAGACCCTAGAGTCCTGACCCTACAGACCCTACAGTCCTGACCATACAGTCCTGACCCTACAGACCCTACAGTCCTAACCCTACAGTCCTGACCATACAGACCATACAGACCCTACACTCCTGACCCTACAGACCATACAGACCCTACAGTCCTGACCCTACAGACCCTACAGTCCTGACCCTACAGTCCAGACCCTACAGTCCTGACCCTACAGTCCTGACCCTACAGTCCTGACCCTACAGTCCAGACCCTACAGTCCTGACCCTACAGTCCTGACCATACAGACCCTACAGTCCTGACCCTACAGACCATACAGGCCTGATCCTACAGTCCCGACCCTACAGTCCTGACCCTACAGGCCTGACCCTACAGTCCTGACACTACAGACCCTACAGGCCTGACCCTACAGTCCTGACCCTACAGACCCTACAGTCCTGACCATACAGTCCTGACCCTACAGTCCTGACCCTCCAGACCCCCTTAGCACCTCCAGACCCCCTGCAGTACCTCCTGACCCCCTCAGTACCTCCAGACCACCTCAGTACCTCCAGACCCCTCAGTACCTCCAGACCCCTTCAGTACCTCCAGACCCCCTGCAGTACCTTCAGACCACCTCAGTACCTACATACCCCCTCAGTACCCCCAGACCCCCTCAGTACCTCCAGACCACCTCAGTACCTCCAGACCACCTCAGTACCTCCAGACCCCTCAGTACCTCCAGACCCCTTCAGTACCTCCAGACCCCCTGCAGTACCTTCAGACCACCTCAGTACCTACATACCCCCTCAGTACCTCCAGACCCCTCAGTACCTCCAGATACCCTAAGTACCTACATACCCCCTCAGTACCTCCAGGCCCACTGCAGTACCTCCAGACCCCCTGCAGTACCTCCAGACCCCCTCAGTACCTCCATACCCCCTCAGTACCTCCAGACCCCCTGCAGTACCTCCAGACCCCCTCAGTACCTCCAGACCCCCTGCAGTACCTCCTGTAATATACCTCCAGACCACCTGCAGTACCTCCAGACCCACTCAGTACCTCCAGACCCCCTCAGTACCTCCAGACCCCCTGCAGTACCTCCTGTAATATACCTCTGGACCCCCTGCAGTACCTCCAGACCCCCTGCAGTACCTCCTGTAATATACCTCCAGGCCACCTGCAGTACCTCCAGACCCCCTCAGTACCTCCAGACCCCCTCAGTACCTCCAGACCACCTGCAGTACCTCCAGACCACCTGCAGTACCTCCAGACCCCCTCAGTACCTCCAGACCGCCTGCAGTACCTCCTGTAATATACCTCCGGATCCCCTGCAGTACCTCCTGTAATATACCTCCAGACCCCCTCAGTACCTCTGGATCTCCTCAGTACCTCTGGATCCCCTCAGTACCTCCAGACCCCCTGCAGTACCTCCAGACCCCCTCAGTACCTCCAGACCGCCTGCAGTACCTCCTGTAATATACCTCCGGATCCCCTGCAGTACCTCCTGTAATATACCTCCGGATCCCCTGCAGTACCTCGGGACCCCCTGCAGTACCTCCAGACCCCCTCAGTACCTCTGGATCCCCTGCAGTACCTCCGGATCCCCTGCAGTACCTCTGGATCCCCTCAGTACCTCTGGATCCCCTCAGTACCTCTGGATCCCCTCAGTACCTCTGGATCCCCTCAGTACCTCCGATCCCCTGCAGTACCTCTGGATCCCCTCAGTACCTCTGGATCCCCTCAGTACACCCTGTAATATACCTCCGGACCCCAGTTGAATACCCCTGATATATAGTGTACAAGAAAGTGAACTGTAAAATAATTGAATTAATAATAAATAATTTAGGTCTGCTCAATCTTCAAAAACAGCCATGATTCTCTTCACAGGTACTAACATCTGTGTCTCACACAAACACACACACACACACACACACACACACAGATGCACTCGGTATGTTTGCTTTCCACCCACACTTGCATGTTCCGCCATATCTATCCCTCACAATATGTGTTAGGAAGCTGTCCAAAAATACACACATGATGATTCACAAAAAAAATCTATCTTTCCCTACAGAAACAAGACTGTAGAAACACCATCCTACCATGACGTTTTTACAGCAACATAGACCTTCCTCAACCCTAAAACATGGACATAGCCTCGGAACACAAGCTGCTTCAGGGTCACAGGTTAAATGCCTGAAACCGAAGGTGTCAACTAGACATACACTCTTAGAAAAACGGGTTCATAAGGGGTTCTTCCTGCTAATACAGAAAGCACACCGAAAACCCTACAGAGCAAAGCAATGCAGTTGTAGAATCACTCCGGCTAGGAAAAACTCCCTAGAAAGGCATTAACCCAGGAGGAGCCCTTTAAGGATCTAGATAGCACCTTTCTAGATAGATCTAGATCTAGAGTGTAGTTAGTCAGTCGTAACTAAGTGCTGTCAAAATATAGACAGCTAGGACAACACTGAGCGTGGCAAAGGGTCACTGCACCCCAAGAGAAAGGATCAACTAAGGAAGCATCAGGAGCGAAAGCGAGAGAGTTATGAAAATCCTGTCATTTTTTTCAGAAAATTAGCACAGATGCCAGTAAATTTCTGTATATTTACAAGACTGTAAAAAAAGTAAATGCTACTGTTGTCATAATGAATAAATTAATGACTCATTAAGGAGGATGGGGTTTGTATTTCATAGTATTTTACTGTAATTACATGGGATTGGTGCAAGCAGGTTGGCTGCTAAGTAATTATACACTGAGTACACCAAACATTAGGAACACATTCCTAATATTGGGTGGCACCCCCCCCCCCCCCTCCCCTCAATTGTTTCAAGGCTTCTAAACCCAGCTTTAACTTGTCTCCTCCCCTTCATCCACATTGATTGAAGTGAATTTAACAAGTGACATCAATAAGGGACCACAGCTTAAACTTGAATTCAGTCTATGTGATGGAAAGAGCAGGTGTTTTGTATACTCAGTGTATATTACAGCATATTGATGAATATTTGGTGTTTTGTATCACTTGCACTCCTAGAGGCCGTAACAGGCAGTAACTACAGGACAAAACAGACCAAAAGGACATGGAAAAATACTCAATAATTAAAGGCGAAATACATTTTTTTACAACCAACTCTGTATTTAGGGTGTAAATGGCATGGTATAGAAGTGTCCAGATATATTTTTTTAGATTTCACTTGTTTTTGAGAATCTTCAGCCAACCAGCAATACACTGTTAAAAAAAAGTAGTTTGGGGGTGCAGATACAAAGGCTCCAAAAACACCCAAATACATATTTTTTGAAACGGCAAAGCTCGCAGTTCAGTGATGCAGGTCGTTAGACATGAAATAATGTCATTATGAACTTTATCCGCAACGTTATACTCCATTTTGTGTGACTCGAGCCGTGTCCCCTACCCAGCTGTTTCATCATCCATGGTGCCTGCTGCTAGACTGGAGAGGTATCACGCCAGTCACAACTAAATGAAATATAACGTTAAAGATAAAGTTCCCTCCTTGCTTTTTATTTGATTTTTATCATCCTTATTTATTTATTTGATCACATTTTACAAACACAATAGATTCATTCACACGAATACAAATCTGTTTCCACATCAATACATGGTTTCATTATTGGGCTACTTAACATATTCTACATATTTATGAAAGATGTTGTAGGTCAACTTTCTTCTTTTTAATTATATTTTTGATCAGGTCCCTGAGGACTGGAGTTGCCCAGGCCTGCTTTACACTATACAAGGCCTAGTTTGAATCTAGATATGTCTCTTTACACTGCACAAGGCGAGAGAGAGAGAGAGAGAGAGAGAGAGAGAGAGAGAGAGAGAGAGAGAGAGAGAGAGAGAGAGAGAGAGAGAGAGAGAGAGAGAGAGAGAGAGAGAGAGAGAGAGAGAGAGAGAGAGAGAGAGAGAGAGAGAGAGAGAGAGAGAGAGAGAGAGAGAGAGAGAGAGAGAGAGAGAGAGAGAGAGAGAGAGAGAGAGAGAGAGAGAGAGAGAGAGAGAGAGAGAGAGAGAGAGAGAGAGAGAGAGAGAGAGAGAGAGAGAGAGAGAGAGAGAAAAATGAAAAGTAGGCTGGGACATCATGATAGGGGGTGAGGGGGTGAGAGTAGGGGGAAGGATGAGACAGGAGGTTAGGGGTGCGAGGAGAGGGTCTGTACTGTCTGAGACAGTCTGGATGGGTTTCCTGTCAGAGGAGACAAAGGGAGAGGTAGGGGCGATGAGGGGTGAAGGTGACCTTGATTTCGCCTTGTCTGAGCTGGTATGTCTTCACAGTGTGCGTGCGTGCGTGCGTGCGTGCCATGACTTGTAGCTCTAACAAGCTTAGCTCAGCAGCCAGGTCGATCAAGATTAACGTCGAAATTTGACATTTATCCTATGTCCTGAGGATGTCGGGAAATGCCTTCAAACGAAGCCACTAGGGGCAAAAGTGAGCACTAGTACAATCAAGTAGGCTTGTATTTTGCCTGAGGTTGGTGGATGGTGTAAATCTGTGACTCAATCAGAAGGTTGTGTGTTTGATTTTTTTTTACTATTTTTTTTAACCCTAGACCTTAACCTTTACCTTAACCATTCAGAATGAGTGACTAAACTTAATGTTTAAAACCTATCCCAAACCTTAACCCTTACCTTAACCATTCAGAATGAGTGACTAAACTTAATGTTTAAAACCTATCCCAAACCTTAACCCTTACCTTAACCATTCAGAATGAGTGACTAAACTTAATGTTTAACTCTATCCCAAACCTTAACCCTTACCTTAACCATTCAGAATGAGTGACTAAACTTAATGTTTAACTCTATCCCAAACCTTAACCCTTATCTTAACCCTTATCTTAACCATTCAGAATGAGTGACTAAACTTAATGTTTAACCTTATCCCAAACCTTAACCCTTACCTTAACCCTTATCTTAACCATTCAGAATGAGTGGCTAAACTTAATGTTTAACTCTATCCCAAACCTTAACCCTTACCTTAACCCTTATCTTAACCATTCAGAATGAGTGACTAAACTTAATGTTTAACCCTATCCCAAACCTTAACTCTTATCTTAACTCTTATCTTAACCCTTATCTTAACCCTTACCTTAACTCTTATCTTAACCCTTACCTTAACCCTTACCTTAACCCTTATCTTAACCCTTACCTTAACCCTTACCTTAACCCTTACCTTAACTCTTACCTTAACCCTTATCTTAACCCTTACCTTAACCCTTATCTTAACCCTTACCTTAACCCTTACCTTAACCCTTACCTTAACCCTTACCTTAACCCTTATCTTAACCCTTACCTTAACCCTTATCTTAACCCTTATCTTAACCCTTACCTTAACCCTTACCTTAACCGTTACCTTAACCCTTATCTTAACCCTTACCTTAACCCTTACCTTAACCCTTACCTTAACCCTTATCTTAACCCTTACCTTAACCCTTATCTTAACCATTCAGAATGAGTGACTAAACAAAACTATTAACTTCAAAATTTGAAATGATACAGAGCGGCAGGAGCTACAAAAACACTTGGAAATTTGACATTTGGAGCGACTTCAAAATTGGATTCATGGAGAACGTGGGCAAACGTCTCATTCTGCAGTGAGCCTGTGAGAGCTTTTTGAGGTCAGAGGTCAGACTGTAGAGTGGAAAAGGATGGAGAGGGGCTGTTAAAGGGACTACGTCCGCCACCTGACTACACACACACACACACACACACACACACACACACACACACACACACACACACACACACACACACACAGTTGGGCTGATTGTTGCCAGACCTTACTTAAACACTTCCCCAGTGCCCTGTTACCCTCCCCACTAAACCACTACAGAGACAGGGTAACCATGAGGGCTTGTTCCAATTCTTTACAGTTAAAGGATGTTCTGAAATTAAACCATGACAAATTAGTTTTTCAGTTCAAGGCAATGTATAACGTAAATACTTAACAAAAAGTAATTTAATTGAGCCTTTACAGGGGACCCAGCTGCCATACTTGGACCACTACAGGTCTTACTTAAACAGTATTCATCAGACATCTACAGCATGTAAGCCATGTCAGCGCACACAGGCTAGAGAGAAGAGGAGGGCTTCTTTCCCGCAGATCTCTGTACAAAGCTGAGGTCATTCCAATACTGTTTCTATCTCTCATCTTACAGACGTTACTGGTGCTCCCCAACAAGCTATTTTCCATTTGTCAGTTTAGGAGCAATAGAAACGAGGTACAGAAATGTGCCAAATGAAGAAAGCACCATACCATTTCCACAATGATAAGCTAGCTAGTATCTTGTTTAAGAATCAAGCCCCGTATGTTTGTCTCTGTGATTTGCGTGAGACGGTCCAGCAGGTTTGTAAGCTGCTTGATTAAAATGTTATGTGAGCAAGCCCTGACCCAGAAAATCATCTTAGAGCAAATAAAGTCCTTCTGCTTGGCTTCTCCTTTACTCCCTACCATTTACAGAGATAACACAGCCATGGCACCTGCTCAATAACAACACACTCATGCACACATACGCACACACACGTATGCACTAAGCACACACACACACATATGCACTAAGTACACACACACACACATGCCACACACACACACACATGCCACACACACACGCACGTATGCACTAAGCACACACACACACACATGCCACACACACACGCACGTATGCACTAAGCACACACACACACAGCAGACTGCAGAGGGAGAGCGACAGGAAATAAATCTTTCTCCTGAATTATTTTATGGGAAGAGAGTCTGTGAAGTAAAATATTACTCCTTTCCTAATGTTTGTGTAAAAGAAAGGGACCTTTAATGCAGAATTCATTCTCTTAATGAGCAATTAAATACGAAGATGGAACACACCATAGCGTCCTATTTAATCATTATGCTATAAATGTCTGTCACGCCCTGACCTTAGAGAGCCTTGTTTATTCTCTATTTGGTTAGGTCAGGGTGTGACTTTGGTGGGCAAATCTATGTTTCTATTTCTTTGTTGGCCTAGTATGATTCCCCATCAGAGGCAGCTGTCTATCGTTGTCTCTGATTGGGGATCATACTTAGGCAGCCCTTTTTCCCACCTTAGATTGTGGGATCTTGTTTGTGTGTAGTTGCTTTCTGCACTGCATGTTGACTTACGATCGTTTTTGTATTTTGTTGTTTTTCGGTGTCATTTTAATAAAAGTCAAATGTACAGCTACCACGCTGCACCTTGGTCCGACCATCCTTACAACGACGATTGTGACAATGTCACTATAATTCCCTATAAATGACTATACATTATAGGATCTCTATGTCCTTACTTCTCATGAATTCACTGCTTTGTTAATGTAGTACATAACCGGAGCAGAATGTGTCTCTTGATTTCTTTATCAATAGGACTGATCATAAATCAATCGATCAAATAGTATTTGAGCAGCGCTTTTTTCAAACTGACATGGCACAGAAGGTTAAAGAAAACCCTGGGACCTAAATCCATCCCCAAACCAAGTGTAGGGCGACAGTGGAAAAGAACAAAGACATCTTTGAAGAAAGGAAGAAGAGCCTTTCATTTGGACCAGAAGACATTGCTAGGCCATATTGTAGCACAATCTCATGATAAGACCCATGTTACAAGGCTGCAACAGAGAAAGAACAGGGTGATACACAGTGTGACTCCTGAACTTGTGAACTGAAACTCCTCTGCACCTAAACATGAACAAATGGTTCTCCTCCATGCATCTCTTCAGCGCTAGAAGATAGGAGCAGTCAGGCCATGTTTTCACTAGTGTGCTAGAGCCCCTTTGAAATCACACAGTTGATGATACACAGACTTACTTCACACACACACACACACACACACACACACAAACACAGACTCACAGACTTACATACAGTTCACACACACACACACACACAAACAAACACAGACTCACAGACTTACATACAGTTGACACCCACACACACACACACACACACACACACACACACACACAGACACAGACATATATACAGTTCACACGCACACAAACACACACACACACACACACACACACACATCCCCATCAATGTCTACCTCTTCACCAAAGGGAATCAGCAGGGTCTGATAATACAGGACGTGAAATAGTGGAGATGCATTAAAAAGCCGCTCATTTAAACCCTTTACCTCTCCTGTGTATGTATGGTATGTATGGTATGAAGATCTTCTACAATGATGGATGATCTGCATAGACTTCAAGGATATCTAGGCATATCAATGTATAAATGTGTAAGAACATACCTTATAAACTACAGTATATTAAAAATTCAAAACCCCTTTGTGGAGCATTTATGATGAACATGCGGATGCGAGAGGATTCACATGGGATAATATAAAGATGTATGAAATATGAATATGTATTAATGTACACATGAGTATTTCTGAAGTCTCCAGTGAAAATAGTAGAATTATCTGTCATGGCATCAGTTCTCTAATGGTAAAATGTCTGAATAATCACTCAATATTCCTGATATTTCATCATATGAATATCTCCTTAGTTGCAGTATGTGTTTCTCAAGACAGATTTAGGGCAGGCAGTTGTAGCATGGGGTGGGGGGGGTTACACACACAGTCATTTTTTATTCTAATAAATCACAAACAGCTGTAGTTTCCTCATCTCTCCTCTCTGTAATATTCTACATTACAGTTGATCAGTTAGAAATGCAGACGGCGTCTGGGGTTACGTTTCGTTTTGCTAGACTGTTGTTTACTTGGTATTTTACTGTACCTTCTAGCAGTAAAATGGCCATTTCATAACAGTGATCAAACTATAACTGCAGTACATGGTTTGGTTTGAAATACCCATCATTACATGTGGAACCACAACTGGTATTGTAAGTACCGCAAAGCATTGCAACACACAATTTATAATAACCACCAACGGAACAGTAACACACACACACATGTACACACACGTACACATGCAAGCACGCATAAACACACACACACACACACACACACACTGGAATAAAATGACGCAGTTAAACTTAACATGCAGCTGTATCAATTTCATTTCTATTTTGCAGTGTTTCCAAAATAATCCGGTATACCCAGCCTACTGTCAGCCAGCCCTGAACTGTTCTCAGTTACCACCCTGGGAAGCCAAGGAAACTGGGACTCAGCAACAGTCTTACACACAGCCAGACACACTCGCTCTCACACGCACACGCAGACGCAGACACACACACACACACACCCAGACACACTCGCTCTCACACGCACAAGCACACGCAGACACACACACACACACACACAGCCAGACACACTCGCTCTCACACGCACACGCACACGCACACACACACACACCCAGACACACTCGCTCTCACACGCACAAGCACACGCAGACACACACACACACACACACACACAGCCAGACACACTCGCTCTCACACGCACACGCACACGCAGACACACACACACACACACACACACAGCCAGACACACTCGCTCTCACACACACACGCACGCACGCACACACACACACACACACACAGCCAGACACACTCGCTCTCACACGCACACGCACACGCACACACACACACACACCCAGACACACTCGCTCTCACACGCACACGCACACGCAGACACACACACACACACACACACAGCCAGACACACTCGCTCTCACACGCACACGCACACGCAGACACACACACACACACAGCCAGACACACTCGTTCTCACACACACACACGCACACGCACGCACGCACACACACACACACACACACACACACACACACACAGCCAGACACACTCGCTCTCACACGCACACGCAGACACACACACACACACACCCAGACACACTCGCTCTTACACACACACGCACACGCACACACACACACACACACACACCCAGACACACTCGCTCTCACGTGCACACGCACACGCACACCCAGACACACTCGCTCTCACACGCACACGCAGACACACACACACACACACACCCAGACACACTCGCTCTCACACGCACACGCACACACACACGCACTAGACCTTCCATTCAGTAATGCCAGTAGTCTCCGCCTCCCCGCTTCCTCTTCATCGCTTCATTAGTCATTCTGAGGGGTGAAGGTTTACATCGCTGTGCTCTGGTAAGATTGACTTACTAAACAGTGTGTGTGAGAGAGAGAGAGAGAGAGAGAGAGAGAGAGAGAGAGAGAGAGAGAGAGAGAGAGAGAGAGAGAGAGAGAGAGAGAGAGAGAGAGAGTGTGTGTGTGTGTGTGTGTGTGTGTGTGATCTCCTACCTGTTATTGTGATGTTACTGTAGATGTTGGAGACCTGTTCCTTGAGGAGGACGAGCTGCATCTGAGCTGCCTTCTCTCTCTGCAGTTCCAGCATCATGACAGGGTGGTTGGCCAGCTTACAGCCCCTCTGTTTGTCCAGGGCAATGTCACTACGTACTATGTCTGAGGGTGGACACAGAGACCAGAAACGAGTCATTCTAGTTGAAATGTGTTTTTCGTGCTAATAAAGCTTGCTTGAATTTCATTATATTCATTATTTCAGTATAGGCCTATGCTTAAACATGGATATAGAAGATTTCAACTATATCTAAAGTATATTTAAACATCTCAAAACATTGTATAATCAAATTGGAAAAACAACACAAGAAATAAAGATGACAAATTAGTTTTAACATTTTTGTAAATTAATAATCAAATCCATAATGCCTAACTCACCATCTTCGTAGTTCTTTAGGTAGTAATCTGGGCCGGGGCCTCTGAATTTGGCAAGGTTCTTCAGGTTGTGGAAGTGGAGGAAGTCCGTTCTCTTTCCTCCGAACTTCAGATAGGCCGGGGACAGACCTCGGGCTAGGGTTACTAAACGCTTGGAACTACACATGGAGACAGAGGACTGATAAGAATATGTTCACAAATACATCTGCAATGTTGTTGTTATCAAAACAAATGGCATGAAAAACCCAACACGATTACAATGTATTTAAGATTATGCATATACACAACGTATAAATACAACTCTGAGAAGAGACGACTTTTACTTTGATGTTATTTTGAAAATAATTTCCGTAGTGGGTATATGTTCGTTGCACTATCCAGCACTAGCGACATACTCAACAGAGGCTGAGAACTACTTTCACTAGACAAACAGCTCACGTAATAAAACAATGACAGTTTTATTTACATCATATCGCTTGCTAGCCCTGTGCATTCAGATTCCGCAAAAGAAAGCTAGACATGCAGGCCATTTCATTTATCACGGGAGTACTTTAGAGTGGTTTTTAGATGTCACAGGGCAACATTTATTATGGTGCCCAGAAAGACACAACTTTCTTCCACACTCTCTGGAAAGTCCCTATCCATGAGCTTTACAGACTGGCCTTCCAAAACACATTTGACTATTCTTCCCACTTATATGTTTCTCTGAGAGTCAAGCGAGTGAACCCTACTCGTATTTACATAATGGCCTTATAAGTACGACATGAACGCTTTTCCATTATAACAGGACTATTATGACTCTCTCACCGTGCCGCTGTTAACCGTCTATCAATAATATATCTCTCGGCTCTAGAATAGAAATCGTGTAAAGGACTGGAAACTGGACACGGAATGAAAAACAGAAACGTTCTACTTTTCGACCGTAGCCACATTGTAATTTGTGCATATCATTAAAAGTGGACCACCAAAAAAAACAGTGGAGCAAATAAATCCCATGTAAGACATTTTCACATGCAGATTGCACTTGTTTTCTGTATTATTCAAGGAATGACATTCCATTGGCTTACTTTTTAAAATAACATTTGAAACGGGTCATTATTTGTTTGCAAAATCTAATTTGACCAAAAACATGGAGAAAATGAAAGTTTTATAGTTAGCGTATATTTATTATTTATGTCACATTCTTCTAAATTAAAGGAATATTTCCCATTAATTTAAATTACTGGAAATTGTACTGTAGCTTTAATGCAGTGTTCAATAATATTTAATGGGATTAGCATTTAGGCCTACCTTATTGTGTTGTTTTGTAAACAGAATATAGCCCGACACATTCCATGTTGCGATTTTAGCCGAATTCATGCAGACTTGATAAAGTGCAATTTTGATGATAATTGTAGACTATTGTAGTAGTTAAATCACCTAGCTTTGTATTTTAATAACTGCCTTTTTATGTCTCTAAAATCCACCGACCGAGCAAAACAAATTAATTTACGCCATGGATTCAGTTTGCTTGAGCGGTAAATTATCAGATATGACGATCACCAAAGTTTCCTCTAGGCCTGTTAATTCAAATATCGGTTCATATAAACGTCAACACTACATTTTAAGAAAGAAATCTGCGAGAAATGTTTTAGAAAAATGTGCATTGAAATAGTCAGTGAATACAGACAGAGGAAGATAGTGAAAAGTATGAACCAAAGTAAAGCAAAAACTTGCTGGAAGGCTTTAATTGTTTAATCACATGAGGGTGTTATTGATATTATGATTATTATGATTATGTTCATTATGCTGATCATTACCATTATTATTATTAAAATGATGCAGACTACATTTACTTGCTAAAGGTTGATACCATACAAATCAACCAGACAATACACAAACGTTGAATTGACAGCATCGACTGAAGTTGTAGCTCCATATGATTGAAAGCGTTCTTCTAGGAATAACAATTTTCATCTAGTTAACCCAGAATTCAATTTTTGCTAAAATCCTGACCCTAAAGTTTCCCACTGACTGATGAAAGTTCAATCTGGGAACGTTGCGCAATAGCTAAAGCTGATTGGAAGCTGAAACGGTTTACTTCCAGGGCACCACATTCTGTGGCTCCAATAATATCCGAGTAGCCAATTCCAACTGTTTTTCAGGATCACAAACATGTCGATATAGAGTAATACAAACTGATACTCAATTTCATTTCTAACGAATCATTCTTAAATCATATAGCTATGTTAAAATTTCATGACCTCGTTCTCTCCTCCCAGACAATAACAGTGGACCTTTCTTTGGAAATAAGAAACCTCTGTTTACGGAAAGTCTTTAGGGAGCCTCATATGCACCATGTAGACCTGCTACTCGCAATTTAAACTATCCTCCTCCATACCCAACCTTTTGCGATGCAGTCGTGAACTATATATATATATATATATATATATAGTATTATTCTACTTCTAATCCTATTATTAACACCACCAGGCTAATAAAGAGATGTTTATAAGTTACATACTGTGTACCCACTTGGCACAGACGTGAATTCAACGTATCTTCCACGTTTGTTCAACGTGATTTCATTTCAATGTCGTGGAAACAACGTTTATTTAACCAGTGTGTTCCCAGTGGGTCGGCTGATTCACGCATGCCACGGGAGAATGACGTCAAAAAGGTGTTAAAATGTGTCTAAACTGAAATGAGAAAATAGGCGACTATACTATACAAACAAATTGGTAACGTCTCGATAACACCGACTGTGTCCTTGTGCAAAATGGTACGCAGCTTCTTCTGGATATCTGTGCAACAGTAGTTCAACATTCACCTTCGGCTACCATTTCTGGCAAGCCGTCTTCGCATACAGTTTGATACATACGTTCGATAAATCCAACATATGCACCACACAGAACGCCCTGCAACTGCCTCTGCAACGAAATGCTGCAGTTCAAACGCAGCCTTCCATTGGAAATGAATGTACTTCTGATGTACCAAAAGGCGAAACACTGTCGGTGTGATCGAGACCTAAAGCTCGACGACGTTATTATGAAGTTAGGCCTGCTACAATCTCTAGCCCACTCCATATTTTTATATACCCCATATCGAATGTCACCTAAACAAAGGCCTGATGCACAAATCGACATCAACCAACTATCTGAAATGGTTTAACGATTCCCCAAAATCATAATATAGTAAGTAATACAACTGAATCCGATCATGCTCAACGGAGACCATTCAATCAAAAACAATGCATTTGATCCAAACATGAGAATAAGATGGTAAAGCCGATACAGCAGACAGAGTGATAAGGGAATCTACCTCAGGAAGTCCAACCACCCGTCCTTTATAATGGACGGATCCAACTGTAAAGAGAGGAAGTTGTCGTTGAGAACTTGTACTGGACTGCGGGTGTTGACATCCAGCAGAATCAGCGTCCTCTCCATTAACCCTGTTCTCTTCCCCTCACCGCCCGGTGCAGGTCTCCGGTAGGTCGACGAAGTGGAGATCACCGACTGCACCATCAGAGCAACGCATGCCAGCCACAGAGGGGAGCCTGGGAAGGGACATGTCTTCGGTTTGGGCATCTTCCTGGCTTGGTACCACGGATGGAACACTGTTTTTTAAATTAAGGCCGTGCTCTGAGATTTGAGGGAAAGTGAGAGAAGCTATAGTTAGTTATACCTTATAGTTCGAATGCACTCTCCTTTTCCTTTGAGGGAAGAGATATATCTGTCTTTCTTTCTGTCCGTCTCCCGCTGCGCCCCCCGCCCCTCCGTGTTTTTGAGATCTGGATAGGGTAGCGCACGCCCTGGGCCAGCCTTCCCGATAGAGAGGGCCATGAGCCGGAGAGGAAGCAGCACCGCCCCGCTCCAGGACTCAGCAGTGTTTTTTTCTCTAAGGTACTGTATGAAGGCTCATACTAACCTTGAGGTGTAGGGGAGAAAACAGTGATCAGGGGGGGGGGGGGGCTATTTATCAATATTCTAAGTGCGCAACAACAGACTATTTCTTGTTTGTATGACTTGTGAACTTGATGTGCCTGCTACAAAACATCAATGTTCATGTAAATTGAATTGTGTATAAAACAAATGTATAATGAAATCATAACATTCATATGAATGTAGGCCTATTTTAGATTTCAACGTTATTTTTATGGTTTCCCCATGAGGGACTTGGCTTATACGCAGAACGTCAGTAGAGGAAGAAACTAAATGGGAACACGACAAATAACGGTGCTTATCAAAACAAACTGGGAGAGAGGGGGACGCCTTATTTGGCCTACCGTGCAGGCCAAATGACCATTTCCTCGTTTTACCAGTCAAATATAGGCCTCATTCCTTCTTGTAAATGGCAACAATATATTTTAATGTTTTGTCACTCTCGGACAAAACAATACCAACACATCCTTATAACAAATGAAATGATTAAAAACAAACGTTATGAAACCCGTGTATTCAAAAGTCTTCTCTATAAATAGCCGACTTAGGCAAAAACTAGTGGACCATGGATCTTGGAAATAAGTGAGGATTTGGGTAAAAAAAAAAAAAATCGAATTAATCACGGAAATTACAATTGCAGGGCCACGTAGGGGCCTGATCATTTATATTTTCCAATTATCTGTGAATCACAAATCTCTTATGAAAGAAAGTTGAATGCCTAGGCCTTGTAAAACAAATACTATCCTAATAATTAAATATAGACGTATTGATGTTGTTAAACTTTTGAACGGAACGGTTTTTATACACTGTGATTGAAAGGTGAATTCCTTGGGGTCCGGTCCTAGATCAGTAAGGCCAACGGTCCTAGATCAGTAAGGCCAACGGTCCTAGATCAGTAAGGCCAACAAGACGAGGCAAGTTACTAGTTGGCTATGCGATAACATATGTTGTTGTGTTGGTTCTACGCACAAGTAGGCTGTGTAATGGCCAAATCTGTATTCAACTGTGTTTTATTACGATAGAGCAGCTTCGATCACCAGGCTAATGTTTTCTCATAGTTTGATCTGTGCTAATATGTTTACAGTTTAACCCGTGACTTCATCGCGCTTTACAGGCTTAACCAAGATCAACCCTGAGCTTTGGAGAACACAACCAAACTCAGCCGTACTTGGTGCGCTTCCAAAAACATATTTAAAACGAATTTAGAACTCTACAGCCTACAGATTTAACATACATATTACAAGGTTGTATAAAGTCTCTCTCCAGATGTTCTTTGATCAGAGGGCCTACACACAGCTTGGTCGCTGGTGGTTATCCCAACAACTTCGCCTCACCTCGGTCTGGCTCGTCTCAGCCTAATGGCTCTGGTCGTCTGAGGTCACTGATTGTAGGCTACTTCCGTGGAGAGAAAGTGCCTGATGCACTGTGATTTGGAAGACTAAGATATGGAAAGAACTTTGCGTAATCCCCTCTGTTAAAGTTAACAGGTTGTATTGTCTACTTAACCAACTTCATGTTGAACACACCAACATTAAGACATTCAAACAACTCTTAGAAATCTCGATATTAATTATTGAAAGTTCGTGAGGCCTGGTTCAACTCTATATGCTATTTAGCAGGCGCTTTTGACCAAAGAAATGCATAGTCACGCGTGCATACATTCATGTATAGGTGCCCCCGGAGATCGAACCCACTATATCCTAGCGTTGAAAGCGCCATGCTCTACAAACTGACCGAAAGAGAACCATAGAAAAACAAAGGTAATGTGGAGACAAACATCGAAGGGACATGTACGACAACGTCTTTAGCAGCTAGGGCAACGGAGAGCAACGAGCCAGTTGCTGTTCATCGATCATGGGTCAGCTTTATCAACTGTTCATAGGTATGTGGTCCAGGATCAGACACGCACCCCAGGGGTGCGTATAAGACCCTGTCCATCTATTCCAAATATGCACCTCTAACAACGGGGAGCAAACCTCTGCCTCCCTTTTAGCCTCTCCAAACATCTCTAACTCTATATATCAATATCTTCATATCGCAGTGGGATCTTCGCTTGATCCATCACTTTACCAGGATAAGGAATTAGTCGTTGATATGTCCCGCCACGGCTGTAGCGGTCATATGGCAACCGAACAGAATCCCTCTTCAGGTTATGGTCTTTCACTGCATATCTATGGCAGATATACTGTAGACGTCATTTGGAGCCTTTTGATGTGCGTTTTAAGATGTCGAAGACATATTGTGTAAAGTGTTTGGGATTGAGAGGTATACACAGCATGTGAATTTCATAAAGGTTAGATTTGTTTCCCCATTAGTTGTTATGAAAATGTTAAATAGAACACAAAGGGATTTATAACAAGTATTTAGTGCCCCACTCCCTGAACAATATGGAGACGGATAGGCTATGGTGAATGCAATTTGTAAAAAAAAAACCCACATTGTTCTGATACTCAAATAGATGGGATAAAGCCACAGACTGTAAGATTTCCAGAAATTACAACTAAATTAAATATAACATAAAGAGTACCTTACATTAAATAAGTAGCCTACAGCAAAACATGAAGGACCAATAAGGCTCGCTATAGGCCTAGCCTACTTCATTGTTTATGTTCTTGTCATATAATACTTGAATAACATTATAGAAACAAGTTGTTGCCTACGTGAAAATATTTTTGAACTACTTCAAACAATTGGAGTTCAATTGTGATAGCACATTATCAGAATTGAAGAACATTAAAGTTGTGTTTCTAAGATAGAAAAATCGTAGAAGATTGTTGTGCTAAAATCGATCTGCGGTGGGTGTGTTGCTACCTTCAGACAGACTTGCATTTCTTGACTTTATCGTGTTTCTCATCACTGCACGGAAAATTTGACGTGTCAAATTCGTTTCGACTTTCGAAAATAACGTAGGCCAACCAACACTATTCTTCTGCTTTTAACACTTGTCGAATGTTTTCTCACGTCACCTTTTTTCCTACTAACTTAAACTATTTACGCCAGTGGCATAAGACATCAAAAGTGTGTGTAGCCTATCGCTGACTTTGAGTAATTACTTTCGGAAGGTTTTGACAAAATAATGACTAAATGTTAAATATTATGACTTTAGGAAAACTATAACTTTTCGACTCCATTCAACAAAAAATAAACAAAAGTAAGCCCTGGCCTTGTATCCAAGGTGAAAAAATCTATACAAACTGTAAACAACACCACCATAGTCCTATACCCTAAGAATAACATACTAATAATTATGACAATAATAATAACAACAACAACAGCCCTAATAGCCCAATAATATTATATTATAAACGAAAAATAGTAATTTACATGGGGGAAAGTGCAACAGACAGTTAAACAACGAACACATCTCTCTACATGTAAAAGCCATTTCGTCTGTGAAGCAATTATAGCCTATATGAAAAGGTACATTGTTGAAATGTATGTAGCTTTAAGATTTGAACAGAATTTAAGAGATCAATAAGACCTTTACATTTTTGTGGTTATATGGCTTATTATTTCTTTAAAATTATTCATATCTGACTTCGATTATGCTTCCAAATGAAAATATATTTTGGAAAATAAAAGTGATTTTGGAGCATGGTAGCAGAGAGGGAGCGGGGGCAAAGGAGTGACAATAGGCTTTTTACGGACACACCACAAGCAGGATTTTAGACACACTGTCTCAAACAGGTGAGGAAAGGGTCACGGCACTGTTGACGCTCGCTCTTACGAATATTGACGAAGTGTGAGGACCTGAAGCGTGCTTTTGTGTGAAATCTGCTGGGTTAGGAGGAGAATAGCAGAGGCAGAGAGGTTGGCCTACCACTGGACGAAAGAGCAACCAAGGGCCGGCTCAGCAGGACACAACGTTTTGGAACAAGGAATATTGTCGTCTCTATGGTTTCTATTCATGGCATTTTTTGTATCACTGTTAATCAAATGAACATGGCCCAAGTCCCTGCGTGTTCTTATCTGTGTTTTGATTTATCATAGTATTAAACCAAATGAATGGCGTGCTTTGCTAAATCTGCCCACATTTCTCGTTGTATGGCTTACATTAGTTTAACATGTAGGCTATACTAAAATCTGAAAATATATTTTAAATGGACTTTGGCACCAGGCCTACAATTAAGAAAATGTCGTTTGCCTAAATCTGATTGGTTCCTGAAAAGTCTAAATAATATATAAAATAATAATTGTGGTTATAAATAATTAGAACATTAGAAATAAGGCCCAAAACATTGACCCATAACCTATTATTGGCTTTAAAATGCAACTATGCATTTAATACTATACTAATTAAATCACTTTAATGTCTATAACCTATAATGTGAAATGAAATGACATTACTCACATCAGGAGGCTAAATGAATAGCTCTACTTCAGTTGAAGAGCCCCTTCAGCGGAATTTGATTCCAGAGCTGGTGGAGAGTCTACACTGCCATCTCATGGAATACTCTATAATAGTTTCTAGAACAAATCGACTGACCCAATGTGATAATGATGCTGATGATGATAATTATGATTAGGATGATCATTATTCTGGTAATTATGATGAGGATGATTGTGATGGCAATGACTCGGATGATGAGGAGAATGCCGATTGTGAAAAAAATAGCCTTTATAGACAAACAGGGATACAAAGTGAACAAACGCACAGGTACGCACTAGCCTGGCTGACGCACGACCCACGTGACTACAGAGCATGCTGTGCCTCAGTCTGGTGTTAGCAAGACTATACATACAGCGGTGGAAAAAGTACTCAATTGTCATACTTTAGTAAAAGTAAACATACCTTAATAGAAAATCACTCAAGTAAAAGTAAAAGTCACCCAGTAAAATAATAATTGAGTAAAATTATCTGGTTTTAAATATACTTCAGTATATTGGAAAAAGTAGAAAAAAAAGTGGAAAAAGTACTCAACTTTAATACTTGAGAAAAAGTAAAAAGCACAAGTAAATGCTATACATCAAATTCCTTATATTAAGCAAACTAGAAAGCACCATTTACAGACAGGCAGGGTCGAACTCCAACACTCAGACATCATTTACTAACACAGTATTCGTGTTAAGTGAGTCTGCCAGAACAGAGGCAGTAGGGATGACAAACGTTATATTGACAGGTGCGTGAATTTGACCATGTTGTTGTCCTACCTGAGCATTCGAAATGTTACAGTACTTTTGGGTTTCAGGGGAAATGATTGGGAGTAAAAAGTACATCTATTTTTTAGGAATGTAGTGGAGTAAAAGTAAAAGTAGTCAAAAATATCAACAGTAAAGTAAAGTAAATAACCCCCCAAAAACGACACACACACACACACACACACACACACACACACACACACACACACACACACACAGTAGAGTAGAGTAGAGTAGACTATTTGGTGTGTTTCTATGATTGTGGTCTCTGCACGGAGCGACAGACAGTCACCCTGGGAAGTAGCTCTGATGATGGGGCATTTCCTGTCTTCTATTTTTAGATTGTAATGGCACGCAAAATGACATTACGTCATTGTACTGCATGGGATTTTGTAAGGCCCACACATGCCCGATCTCTCTCTCTCGCTCGCTCGCTCTCTCTCTCTCTCTCTCTCTCTCTCTCTCTCTCTCTCTCTCTCTCTCTCTCTCTCTCTCTCTCTCTCTCTCTCTCTCTCTCTCACTCACGGCCAACCCTCTCTTCCCACTTTCCTCGGTGTGTGCCTGTCCAGCTGTTATGCTGATTCAAGCAGAGCCAGCGTAAAAACCGTGACCACGTGACCCAACCTCCGCCAATGTCCCTCTGTAGTTTATTCAGCATGATGGCTGCTGATGCTGCGGTAGCTTCCTCCTCACCTCATCGCATCTCACCTCATCCCTACCGCCAGCTGTCGTTTCACCTCTTCACCCTTATCATCCTCCTCTTCTTTCTCCCAGCCCAGGCGAAGGGATTGCTTGGCGTCCGCCCAGAGGACACTAAAGCCGGGGAGCTGTCAGTGCAGGACGGGCTGCTCCAGGCGACCGAGGGTACGCGCTTCATGCTGCGGGTTTACTACGCAGCATCCTCGGTTACACAGAGAGCCAACAACCACTCTGGGAGTAGGAGACCAGAAGCTGCCGCTGCCGCACCATGGATCGCCTTCATAGAAGAACCAGGTGGAGAGCGAAAGCGAGGAGAGGGGGAGAGACTGGTCAGTTTATTGAGTGTATTGACCATTTACCATTAAAGTTATGTATTAAATAGTTTTTATGAAATAACCTAAATATCGTGATAAAATATCAATTTGAATTTAGGTCCCTCCCAAACAGAACCCGTGCGTGGACGAGCATGCTCGGAGTTCTGACATCGAGCTCCTGGGTTCCTTCAGGTCTGCGTCCAGCCACAACTCTGTTCTAGGTCCGTTTATTTAGTCTATAGTTACGTTTTTATCGTTGTTCAATCTCAGATTACATTTAAAAAATAATAATAATCTTACATGTTATTGTGCGTTTTTCTTTTGTCTGATGATGACCTTCTTGGAATTTGATTCTGATTCTATAGTGGAGCTGCTCGCCAAAGACCTGCGCAAAGATGAGCGGATCAAATACTACTCCATGTGCGCGTTTGACGGGGTGAAGTGGGAGCATTTCAGCACCAGAGACTTCTGGCTAGCCGTGGTGGAGCGACCCCCGCATGCGGATGTGTGGCTCCAGTTGGGGGTGTCGTTGATGCTACTGGGGCTCTCTGCGCTCTGCAGCGGGCTGAACATCAGTATGCTAGCCATGGATCCCGTCGAGCTCCGCGTTCTCCAAAACAGCGGCACCGAGAAGGAACAAAAATACGCACACAAGATCGAATCCGTGCGTAAACATGGCAACTACATCCTATGTACTGTGGTACTGGGAAACGTGCTGACCAACACCTGTTTCGTGGTGTGGATGTGCCAGATTATAGGGATGACTCCCACCTCCCTTGCTACCTGCACTTTCGGGATATTCTTCATAGGAGAGATCCTGCCTCACTCTGTGGCGTCCAGACACAGCCTAGCCATCGCCTCCAAAACCATCTGGGCCACCCGGCTTCTAATGCTGGTCTCCTTCCCCATCTCCTACCCAATCTCCAAGCTCCTAGACATCATGCTTCACCAGGAGATCAGTAACTTCTACACCAGAGAGAAACTGGTGGCCATGCTGCGCGTCACAGACCCCTACCACGACCTGGTCAAAGAGGAACTCAACATCATCCAGGGCGCCCTGGAGTTACGCACCAAGACCGTAGAACAAGTTCACACCCCTCTGGCGGACTGTTATATGCTCTCTTCAGATGCTGTTCTAGACTTCTGTACTATGTCTGACGTCATGCAGAGCGGGTTCACCCGGATCCCGGTCTATGAGAACGACAGGTCCAACATCGTTGATATCCTGTTCGTCAAAGACCTGGCGTTTGTGGACCCGGATGACTGCACCCCGCTGAAGACCATCACCCAGTTCTACAAACACCCCATGCACTGTGTGTTCAGAGACACCAAACTGGATGTGATGCTGGAGGAGTTCAAGAGAGGTAATAGGACGGGCTATGGGCGGACGGGCCATCCGGGCATTTCAGACCGGCTAGGGGCAGACGGGCCATCTGGCATTTCAGACCGGGCTAGGGGCAAACGGGCCATCTGGCATTTCAGACCGGCTAGGGGCATACGGGCCATCTGGCATTTCAGACCGGGCTAGGTGCAGACGGGCCATCTGGCATTTCAGACCGGCTAGGGGCAGACGGGCCCTCTGGCATTTCAGACCGGCTAGGGGCAGACAGGCCATCTGGCATTTCAGACCGGCTAGGTGCAGACGGGCCATCTGGCATTTCAGACCGGCTAGGGGCAGACGGGCCCTCTGGCATTTCAGACCGGCTAGGGGCAGACAGGCCATCTGGCATTTCAGACCGGCTAGGTGCAGACGGGCCATCTGGCATTTCAGACCGGCTAGGGGCAGACGGGCCCTCTGGCATTTCAGACCGGGCTAGGGGCAGACGGGCCATCTGGCATTTCAGACCGGGCTAGGGGCGGACGGGCCATCTGGCATTTCAGACCGGGCTAGGGGCGGACGGGCCATCTGGCATTTCAGAACGGGCTAGGGGCAGACAGGCCATATGGCATTTCAGACCGGGCTAGGGGCGGACGGGCCATCTGGCATTTCAGAACGGGCTAGGGGCAGACAGGCCATATGGCATTTCAGACCGGGCTAGGGGCGGACGGGCCATCTGGCATTTCAAGTCGGGCTAGGGGCGGACGGGCCATCTGGCATTTCAGACCGGGCTAGGGGCGGACGGGCCACCTGGCATTTCAAGTCGGGCTAGGGGCGGACGGGCCATCTGGCATTTCAGACCGGCTAGGGGCAGACAGGCCATCTGGCATTTCAGACCGGCTAGGTGCAGACAGGTCATCTGGCATTTCAGACCGGCTAGGTGCAGACGGACCATCTGGCATTTCAGACCGGCTAGGTGCAGACGGGCCATCTGGCATTTCAGACCGGCTAGGGGCAGACAGGCCATCTGGCATTTCAGACCGGCTAGGTGCAGACGGGCCATCTGGCATTTCAAGTCGGGCTAGGGGCGGACGGGCCATCTGGCATTTCAGACCGGGCTAGGGGCGGACGGGCCATCTGGCATTTCAAGTCGGGCTAGGGGCGGACGGGCCATCTGGCATTTCAGGCTGGTCCATTTTTGGGCCAGTGGGAATGTCAATTTTTTTTTTGTGTGCAAAATTATCATTATCTGGATAATAATGGGGGTAAAACAAAAAATGGGCCGATGTGGGGGCCTCAAGGAAAACATTTTCTCCAAGACAGATTTCTGGTCCCAGTCCGCCCCTGGGCCAGGTAGATCCCACTCACACCTGAAATCAGTATACACTGTTGTAGAGAGAAAAAATGTAATGCAAAATCAGGTAAATATGTAGGAAATGTACCACCATTTTGTAAGAAAATACATACATGTTACCAATCAGAGCACTAATGAGCTCACCGTTTATAAATCACATGATTACTGCCATTCAGTCACCTCCACGCTGTATCACATGGTCTATGAGAAAAAACAATGATGTTGTTCAGCAGGTGCTGGCCGGTTTGACAGAAGTGATCTATAGATAAATGCAGTGTTCAAGTTAGCCTTTACCCGTTCCATTACAGCACTTCCCTCGTCCTGAAAAGCAGAGAATCCAGGGTGTATATAAATCCAGTTATGCTCTGGACAGTCAGTCATATAAGATGACAGGCTCAGCAGGTCCAAGTGGAGGTGATGGTATAGGCTGCTGTATGTCACAGAAAGTTATTATCCATATTCATAATCCATTAAACAACTTCCTTGAAGCTATAAAAATGTATAATAATTTAGGTGCAGTGCATGTTGTTTTACAAGGTCAGCCAGAGAAGAATGTCGCCCCTGGAGCAAATTAGGGTTAAGTGCCTTGCTGAAGGGCACATTGACAGATTTTTCACCTTGTCGGCTCGGGTATTCAAACCAGCGACCTTTCAGTTACTTGCCTTTGTGTTCTAACTGCTAAGCTACCAGAAGAGACGTCACAAAGTGACTGTAAACGGTCCTTAGTGTCTCCATCCATGTAAGAATGTTGAAGGAAGCTGGAGGCTGGAATAATCTCTTCTAATTACCATGACAACCAGAGTATGAATCATCGTGTTCAGCCGTCAGCCAGGGGAATGCGCGTGTGTGTGTGTGTGTGTGTGTGTGTGTGTGTGTGTGTGTGTGTGTGTGTGTGTGTGTGTGTGTGTGTGTGTGTGTGTGTGTGTGTGTGTGCGTGCGTGCGTGCGTGCGTGTGTGTGTGGGTGTGTGTGTGTGTGTGTGTGTGTGTGTGTGTGTGTGTGTGTGTGTGTGTGCGTGCGTGCGTGTGTGTGTGTGTGAAGGGTTTGTGTTTATACTCAGTACATTCTTAGCAGCTGTATAAAAATAATGTAGATTGTTGAGTGGATGACATGAACAGGCATGGTTTCTCTCCTGTGTGTTGCATGGTAAACATAAGTAGATTTCATGTGCTCTGACAGTTAGCAGGAATCACACTGGAGGCTTTGGGACGGAGACAGCAGTGTCCACTAGGACGAGAGCTTATTGAAAAGGACTAGGGCTTCTTTCATATGCTATTCAGATTGACACAGTTGGCTTGTCCGTGAGGGCTCAGAGATGGTCATCTGAACGGTTTAATTATGGAAATTAGTTGGATAAGAGGGCCTTATTCTATCAACATTATTTTTGTGGAGTGACTCAAAGTAACAGTCACGGTTTCAATGAAATGTATGTTTATCACGTTCATCATCATCTGGTTGTCTGTGGTCGACGGCAGTAGAAGTGGAACTTCCAGAGCTTTCTGTCCACCATTGCAGACGCAGTCTCCTCTTCCTCCAGGCCGGTGTCACATTTAAGCTGGTCCACACGCATGATTACTGGGTTGCCCCTGCTGCTGGTTGCCAGAGGATCAGTTCACTGGCAAATATGTTCTATTGTCTGTAAGAGCGTCTGAGGAGAGCAGGGATGCTGGCCCATGTTGACTCCAATGCTTCACAAAGTTGAATCAAGTTGGCTGGATGTCCTTTGGTTGGTAGACCATTCTTGGTGCAAACAGGAAACTGTTGAGTGTGAAAAACCCAGCACTGTTGCAGTTCTTTACTCAAACCGGTGCACCTGGCACCTACTACCATGCCCGTTTCTTGTCTTGTCCATTCACCCTCTGAATGGCCCACTGTACGCACACAATCCATGTCTCAACTGTCTCAAGGCTTAAACATCCTTCTTTAACCTGTCTCCTCTCCTTCATCTACACTGATTGAAGTGGATTTAACAAGTGACATCAATAAGGGATCATAGCTTTCACCTGGGTCCACCTGGTCATTCTATGTCATGGAAAAGCATTTGTTCCACATTTTTTTGTACACTCATTATATATTACTTTTGAGTTTCAGATTATTTGTATTTTTACAGGGACAGTGCACATTAATCAATGTTTTATTAAAAGTGCCGGTTTTAGCCATATAGCTCATTTTCAACCACAGTCCCTGGGCAGGTTATTAAACACAATTCCAAATCCAATGCAGACAGACAATGAGCAGTGAGCACACGCAGAGAAACACTTGACAACCAACACGTCGCACGCTCTCCTCTCCTCCTGTCCTCCCCCTCTCCTCCTCTCCTCCTCTCCCCTCTCCCCATCTCCTCCTCTCCTCTCCTCTCCTCTGCCCTCCCCCTCTCCCCCTCTCCTCCCCTTCTTCCCCTCTCCCCCTCTCCCCCTCTCCTCTCCTCCTCTTCTCCCCCTCTCCCCTTCTCCTCCCCTTCTCCCCCTCTCCTCCTCTCCCCTTCCCCCTCTCCCCCCTGTGATGGAGGCTGATTCAGGAAGGCAAGGGGGTTAGGAGGGAGTTGGGAGGTGAGGAGTCTTACATGAAATGTAAGCAGGTAGCCTAGCTGTTAAGCGTTTGGCCAGCAACCGAAAGGCTGCTGGTTTGAATCCCCAAGCCGACTAGGTGAAAAATCTTTTGATGTGCCCTTGAGCAAGGCACCTAAACCTAATTGCTCCTGTAAGTCACTCTGGATAAGAGCATCTGCTAAATTACTCAAATGAAACTGTAAAAATTATGACATTTTTCACATGCCATGGAAAGAAACCACACAGAGTTGCCACTGAAGGTATTTTCCTTTGGGATCTGGCCAGTTGTCAGTAATACTAACACAGAAATATGACTTATCTATGTATGACTCATTTCATCTGGGGAGAGAATCAATCACTGGTTTAACGGCTACTTTCAGTAAGAATCTCCTGGATGGTGTTGATTTTTAATCTGCTTTGATAACAGCATAATCACGGAAAGTAAATGCTGATTTCGATAACCTCTCACTCCTCCCCCCTCCTTCCCCGCTCCCTCCCTCCCTCCCTTCCCCCCTCCCTATTTTTCTCCTCCTAATCTCTCTCCCAGGTAAATCTCACCTGGCCATAGTCCACAGGGTGAACAGTGAGGGGGAGGGGGACCCCTTTTATGAGGTCCTGGGAATTGTTACTTTGGAGGACGTTATCGAAGAAATCATCAAGTCTGAGATTGTGGACGAGACAGACCTCTACAGTATGTATAACAACTCTCCTTCTCTCTTTATAGATACACTGCATGACCAAAAGTATGTGGACACCTGCTCGTCCAACATCTCATTCCAAAATCATGGGCATTAATATGGAGTTGGTCCCCCCTTTGCTGTTATAACAGCCTCTACTCTTCTGGGAAGACTTTCCACGTCCCACTAGGCCTGGCTTGCAGTCGGCTGAAACAGGAAAGAGCCTTCCCCAAACTGTTCCGCAAACTGTTGCCACAAAGTTAGACGCACAGAATCGTCTAGAATATGCTGTAACGTTAAGATTTCCCTTCACTGGAACTAAGGGGCCCGGACCATGAAAAACAGGCCCAGACCATTATTCCTCCTCCACCAAACATTACAGTTGGCACTATGCATTCGGGCAGGTAGCGTTCTCCTGGCATCTGCCAAAACCAGATTCGCCCGTCGGACTGCCAGATGGTGAAGCGTGATTCATCACTCCAGAGAACGTGTTTCCACTGCTCCAGTCCAATGGCGGCGATCTTTACTTCACTCCACCCAACACTTGGCATTGTGCATGGTGATCGTAGGCTTGTGTGCTGCTGCTCAGCCATGGAAACCCATTTCATTAAGCTCCCGACAAGCAGTTATTGTGCTGACGTTGCTTCCAGAGGCAGTTTGGAACTAGGTAGTGAGTGTTGCAACCGAGGACAGACGATTTTTACATGCTACGCGTTGCAGCACTCGGCTCTTCCGTTCTGTGAGCTTGTGTGGCCTACCACTTCGCGGCTGAGCCGTTGTTGCTCCTAGACGTTTCCACTTCCCAATAACAGCAGTTACAGTTGACCTGGGCAGCTCTAGCAGGGTAGAAAGTTGACGGACTGACTTGTTGGAAAGGTGGCATCCTGTGACGGTGGCACGTTGAAAGTCACTGAGCTCTTCATTAAGGCCATTCTACTGCCAATGTCTGTTGTCTATGGAGATTTCATGGCTGTGTGTTAGATTTTATACACCTGTCAGCAACTGATGTGGCTGAAATAGCCAGATTCCCTCATTTGAAGGAGTGTCCATATACTTTGTATATATAGTGCATTTTTCGCTCTCTCTCGCTCTCTCTCTTCCTATCACCCTCTAAGCTATTGATCGCCCCTTAACCCCCCCCCTGCTGCTCCCATAATGTGATCTGATGCATAATTCATCAGAAGTAATTAACTTATCCCATAAATAATTACCACTGGCTTAATCGGGGCTTAACGCTCTCTCTGCAGTGTGCGTGTGTGTGTGTGTGTGTGTGTGTGTGTGTGTGTGTGTGTGTGTGTGTGTGTGTGTGTGTGTGTGTCTGACAAAGAGAGAGACAAACAAACGTTTTGGTGATGGATGGATTGATTGGTTAATTGATTCATTGATTGTTCCCTAGTTGATAAAAGGACTAAGAGGCGTGTGTCTCACCATGAGAGGAAGCAACACGACTTCTCTATCTTTAAAATGTCAGAGAATGAGATGAAGGTGAAGATATCCCCTCAACTGCTGCTAGCTACACACCGTTTCCTGGCCACAGGTAGGACCTCTGTGTATGGGTGGATGGATGTGTGTGTGTGTGTGTGTATGGGTGGATGGATGTGTGTGTGTATGGGTGGATGGATGTGTGTGTGTATGGGTGGATGGGTGTGTGTGTGTGTGTGTGTGTGTGTGTGTGTGTGTGTGTGTGTGTGTGTGTGTGTGTGTGTGTGTGTGTGTGTGTGTGTGTGTGTGTGTGTGTGTGTGTGTGTGTGTGTGTGTGTGTGTGTGTGTGTGTGGATGGATGTGTGTGTGTGTGTGTGTGTGTGTGTGTATGGGTGGATGGATGTGTGTGTGTGTATGTATGGGTGGATGGATGTGTGTGTGTGTGTGTGTGTGGATGGATGTGTGTGTGTTTACACTTCTCTTTTTCTACTCTCTCAATCTTTCTTATTTTCCTCTCTCTTTCTGTCTCTGTCTCTGTCTGTCTCTCTCTCTCCGTCTCTCTGTGTGTGTGTGTGTGTGTGTGTGTGTGTGTAGAAGTGGAGCCCTTCAAGCCATGTCATCTCTCAGAGAAGATTCTTCTTTGTCTAATCAAACACCCCAGTGTCGTTCAGGAACTTAAGTTTGACAGGAAGAACAAAGGAGCACCACAGCACTTCCTGTATATGAGGAACAAACCTGTCGACTACTTTGTCCTGATTTTACAGGTACACACCATACACACTGATACTACACTGTCTTGGTTCTACAGATACACCTAGGGTTGCAAAACAACCAGAATTTTACCAAAGTTTGGAAATCTATGACAACTTTGCTGTTTAATAGTCTGTCTGTGTGTTATGTCATTGCAGGGTAAAGTTGAGGTGGAGATTGGTAAGGAGGCTCTTCGTTTTGAGAACGGAGCTTTCTCCTATTATGGAATGCCAGCCCTCATACCACCATTGTCCATAGGTAAATACACTCCCGGCCCCAACAACACACAATGGGATTTTATCAGTTGGTGTTAGTGATTATAATGTTGTTGGTGATAATGGTGATGACGTTGATGAAGAGGATTTATTGAATAGGACATTCTTACCCCAGCTTCCCCTGTTCTAAATGCTACAGTAGCACAGTGTTTCTATGTTATGTGTGTGCGGGAAATCCACTGTCCATTTCCCTGGAATCCGTGGGGTAAGATGGCTGCAGTGGAAACTATGTAGCTGCAGTGGAAACTATGTAACTGCAGTGGAAACTATGTAACTGCAGTGGAAACTATGTAACTGCAGTGGAAACTATGTAACTGCAGTGGAAACTATGTAACTGCAGTGGAAACTATGTAACTGCAGTGAAACTATGTAACTGCAGTGAAACTATGTAACTGCAGTGGAAACTATGTAACTGCAGTGGAAACTATGTAACTGCAGTGGAAACTATGTAACTGCAGTGAAACTATGTAACTGCAGTGAAACTATGTAACTGCAGTGAAACTATGTAACTGCAGTGAAACTATGTAACTGCAGTGGAAACTATGTAACTGCAGTGGACACTATGTAACTGCAGTGGAAACTATGTAGCTGCAGTGAAACTATGTAACTGCAGTGAAACTATGTAACTGCAGTGAAACTATGTAACTGCAGTGGAAACTATGTAACTGCAGTGGAAACTATGTAACTGCAGTGAAACTATGTAACTGCAGTGGAAACTATGTAACTGCAGTGAAACTATGTAACTGCAGTGAAACTATGTAACTGCAGTGGAAACTATGTAACTGCAGTGGAAACTATGTAACTGCAGTGGAAACTATGTAACTGCAGTGAAACTATGTAACTGCAGTGGAAACTATGTAACTGCAGTGATTAAAGCTGTTTAAGAAAATGGTTCTATAGAAAGACATGTCCTGACCTGGGTTATATAACACCCAGTTTACACTGGTAAGCAGACACAAAAGGGCCAGCCCAGTGTGTGGTGTGTGTGGTGTGTGGTGTGTGGTGTGTGTGTGTGTGTGTGTGTGTGTGTGTGTGTGTGTGTGTGTGTGTGTGTGTGTGTGTGTGTGTGTGTGTGTGTGTGTGAACATGCATGTGTTTGTTCTTGTCTAATAGAGAGCAAGAGAGATACAGAAAGACAAAGAGGAGAGTGAGTGAGATAAAAAAAAAAGGGACAGAATCTAATCAAACTCATCTCCAGTCAACAGGTTTGGTTCTGGTAGCAGTGGGTTGAACCAGTCAGACTCTGTCCTATCAGGAGGCAGTGTGGGTCAGCTGAGTATAGGAGGGGGAGGAGTCTACCTACCTGACTTCTCTGTCAGACAACTCACTGACCTACAGATTATAAAGGTAACACACACCCACACACATCTGCAAAACCCCCACACATCCACAAAACTACACTAAATATATTCATGTGACCATATAATTGAAACACACAGTTTTGTAATGAAGGTCTACAGTAGCCTCAACAGCACCCTGTAGGGTAGCACCATGGTGTAGCCGGAGGACAGCTAGTTTACATTCTCCTCCGGGTACACTGACTTCTCACCACCTTCCATAGACTTACATAGTAATTATGACAACTTCCAGAGGACGTCCTCCAACCTATCAGAGCTCTTGCAGCATGAACTGACATGTTGTCCACCAAATCAAAGCATCAGAGAGTGAATTTAGGTCCGAAAGCATAAGCTACAGCTAGCTAGCACTGCAGTGCATGAAATGTGGTGAGTAGTTGACTCAGAGAAAGACAATAGTTGAACAGTTTTTAATAAATTAATCTCTTCAAAAATGAAGGAGAAGCAAGTGCTAGCTATTTTTCATAGCATTTTTTTTTTATAGCTTTCACTTACTTAGTTAGAGAATGAAGCTCGCTAGTTTAGCCTACTCAAAAACCCGGCTCAAACAGAGGGGGATGCTATGTTAGCTATCTGGCTATAACAGAGGGATGCTATGTTAGCTAGCTGGCTATAACAGAGGGATGCTATGTTAGCCAGCTGGCTATAACAGAGGGATGCTATGTTAGCTAGCTGGCTATAACAGAGGGATGCTATGTTAGCTATAACAGAGGGATGCTATGTTAGCTAGCTGGCTATAACAGAGGGATGCTATGTTAGCTATCTGGCTATAACAGAGGGATGCTATGTTAGCTATCTGGCTATAACAGAGAGGGATGCTATGTTAGCTAGCTGGCTATGGCTATCCAACACTGGAACCCTTCCAAGGCAAGGTAAGCTTTTGGTTTTATAAATGTATGGCCACCAGGGCCTACGGGTGTAACTGCTAAACTGCTAGCTTTACACTGTACTGCATGATTGTAGCGGGTTTACTAATGCGTTAGTTCTAGTAGCTATGTTGACTACTCTGACATTAGCTAATATGGTGACAAAGATGTAGGCTGTGTAGTGGTTAGCGGTTATGGTATAAAGGTTTGGCTTGGAAAGGGGTTTTCGCCTGGTCACAGACAGCTGTGGTGTTGTGCAATGGAGTCCACAAGCAATGGGAAAAGGGGAGAGGAGAAGCGCGAGTAAATGTGAGAAGGAATTATACAATGAGCAAAGTGATCATGCTGTTTGTATGTGGCTGCTATGAAAGTTATCTGTGTTTGCGGGTGATCAGGGGTGTATTCATTCCGCCGATTCTGTTGAAAAACATTTCTAAACGGAAGCAAATGGAACAAAATGGGGATGAACATACCTGAATTTGTCCAATAGAAACTCTCGTTTGCAACCATTCGACTAATGATTACACCCTATCAGCTAGATGCAGGCAAGAGTGTGCAAGACGGTATTGAATGTGTCACTCTGTCACATTGATTACTCAAATCTATCTCTCGACCTGTGCGTACCTACATTGTAAACTTTCATGGGTAGGCTAGGTTGTAGCAACCTCATGATAGGTATAGGGAAAATTAGAGTATCATGTAGTAGAAATAAGGCCTCCCTCATCTTTAACGTCACCGACCACCACTGACATGCACGCACAACACTTAAAATAGACCTAAACTTCTAACTACCCAGAACCATACTGCTTCTCATTTTAATTTCCCTTTAAAACGTCTTAATCCCTGATTTTGACTAAACACAGACACATCCTCTCTCCCTCTCCCTCTATCCTTCCTTCCCTCTCTCCCTCCTTCCCTTGTTTTCCTTTTAATCTCTCTTAGTTTAACTTTAATCATTGGGGATAAATGACCTCCATTTTCAGTATGAATAATTTAGACTTAACGTGATGGATGTACATCTTGAGAACACACACACTCCCTCACCCCTCCCCCAGGTCATAAATATAGTTTGAGAAAGAAAGATCACTAGAACGCACACACACACACGCACACACACACACACACGCACGCACGCACGCACGCACGCACGCACACACACACACACACACAAACGTAGCATCTACATAGAGAAACAGCTTGGTGGTGTGTGTGTGTCTATATATAGACATTTGCTTATATTAGTTTATATTGTGTGTTGATGATGATGTGTTAATACTGTATTTGTGGAGTGTGTTGATGATGTGTTGATACTGTATTTGTGGAGTGTGATGATGATGATGTGTTAATTCTGTATTTGTGGAGTGTGATGATGTGTTAATACTGTATTTGTGGAGTGTGTTGATGATGATGTGTTAATACTGTATTTGTGGAGTGTGTTGATGATGATGTGTTGATGATGATGACGTGTTAATACTGTATTTGTGGAGTGTGTTGATGATGATGTGTTAATACTGTATTTGTGGAGTGTGTTGATGATGATGTGTTAATACTGTATTTGTGGAGTGTGTTGATGATGATGTGTTAATACTGTATTTGTGGGAGTGTGTTGATGATAATCTGTTAATACTGTATTTGTGGAGTGTGTTGATGATAATGTGTTAATACTGTATTTGTGGAGTGTGATGAAGATGATGTGTTGATGATGATGTGTTGATGATAATGTGTTAATAGTGTATTTGTGGAGTGTGTTGATGATGATGTGTTGATGATGATGTGTTGATGATAATGTGTTAATACTGTATTTGTGGAGTGTGTTGATGATGATGTGTTGATGATGTGTTGATGATAATCTATTAATACTGTATTTGTGGAGTGTGTTGATGATAATGTGTTAATACTGTATTTGTGGAGTGTGATGAAGATGATGTGTTGATGATGATGTGTTGATGATAATGTGTTAATACTGTATTTGTGGAGTGTGTTGATGATGATGTGTTGATGATGTGTTGATACTGTATTTGTGGAGTTTGATGATGATGTGTTGATACTGTATTTGTGGAGTGTGTTGATGATGTGTTGATACTGTATTTGTGGAGTGTGTTGATGATGTGTTGATACTGTATTTGTGGAGTGTGTTGATGATGATGTGTTGATACTGTATTTGTGGAGTGTGTTGATGATGTGTTGATACTGTATTTGTGGAGTGTGTTGATGATGATGTGTTGATACTGTATTTGTGGAGTTTGATGATGATGTGTTGATACTGTATTTGTGGAGTGTGATGATGATGTGTTGATACTGTATTTGTGGAGTTTGATGATGATGTGTTGATGATGATGTGTTGATACTGTATTTGTGGAGTGTGTTGATGATGTGTTGATACTGTATTTGTGGAGTGTGATGATGATGATGTGTTGATACTATATTTGTGGAGTGTGTTGATGATGATGTGTTGATGATGTGTTGATACTGTATTTGTGGAGTGTGATGATGATGTGTTGATGATGATGTGTTAATACTGTATTTGTGGAGTGTGATGATGATGTGTTGATACTGTATTTGTGGAGTGTGTTGATGATGATGTGTTGATACTGTATTTGTGGAGTGTGTTGATGATGTGTTGATACTGTATTTGTGGAGTGTGTTGATGATGATGTGTTGATACTATATTTGTGGAGTGTGTTGATGATGTGTTGATGATGATGACGTGTTAATACTGTATTTGTGGAGTGTGTTGATGATGTGTTGATACTGTATTTGTGGAGTGTGTTGATGATGATGTGTTGATGATGATGTGTTAATACTGTATTTGTGGAGTGTGTTGATGATGATGTGTTGATACTGTATTTGTGGAGTGTGATGATGATGTGTTAATACTGTATTTGTGGAGTGTGATGATGATGTGTTGACACTATATTTGTGGAGTGTGTTGATGATGTGTTGATACTGTATTTGTGGAGTGTGATGATGATGTGTTGATACTGTATTTGTGGAGTGTGTTGATGATGATGTGTTGATACTGTATTTGTGGAGTGTGTTGATGATGTGTTGATACTGTATTTGTGGAGTGTGTTGATGATGTGTTGATACTGTATTTGTGGAGTGTGATGATGATGTGTTGATACTGTATTTGTGGAGTGTGTTGATGATGATGTGTTGATACTGTATTTGTGGAGTGTGATGATGATGTGTTGATATTGTATTTGTGGAGTGTGATGATGATGTGTTGATACTGTATTTGTGGAGTGTGATGATGATGTGTTGATACTGTATTTGTGGAGTGTGATGATGATGTGTTGATGCTGTATTTGTGGAGTGTGATGATGATGTGTTAATACTGTATTTGTGGAGTGTGATGATGATGTGTTGATACTGTATTTGTGGATTGTGATGATCATGTGTTGATACTGTATTTGTGGAGTGTGATGATGATGTGTTGATGATGATGTGTTGATACTGTATTTGTGGAGTGTGATGATGATGTGTTGATGATGATGTGTTGATACTGTATTTGTGGAGTGTGATGATGATGTGTTGATGATGATGTGTTAATACTGTATTTGTGGAGTGTGATGATGATGTGTTGATACTGTATTTGTGGAGTGTGATGAGGATGTGTTGATATTGTATTTGTGGACTGTGTTCCTGTCTCCTAGATCTCGAGGAACCACTACCAGAATGCACTAACAGCCAGTCTTATGGACAGTGTACCCCAGACTCCCGATCCTGAGGGGAGACCCACCCTCCCTGAGGCCCGCTCCCACAGCATCGCCCTGCCCCTGACGCACACATTCACTCACCTGCAACCTGTCCTGGAACGACACACACACACAGAGACCGCTGGACCGCTCACCTCACAGCTCAATGAAAGGAGTTGCATAGTCCGTAAGTGGTGTGGTGTGTGTGTGTGTGTGTGTGTGTGTGTGTGTGTGTGTGTGTGTGTGTGAGAGAGACCTCTCATTGAATTGGTGGTCTGTCCTCTCTGTTATTGAGTTAAACCATGGAGGGAATCGATCATGATGCAGACGTGTCCAGCATGATAACCATCTCTAGCTGCTTCCCTCATGCTCACTACCTCACTGTTTGCAGCTAATAGGTCATTTGAGAAATCTTCTATCTGAAGATAGATCACTTCTATGCACAGAAGGGGTTGGAAGGAGGGGACAAGGGGGGGGGGGGGGGGGGGGGGGGTTGGAGACTGAAAACGGGTTACCACTTCACTAAGATGCAGCCTCTGTCCTGATTCTCACTATGTCTCCCTCTCCAGGCAGTAAGTCAGATGGACAGAGGAGCCCCAGTGACTCAGTGTTTCTACGGATGGATGACATTCCCTACATCCGAGAGGACAGACCGGAAGACTGTCAGGAAGACCAACCAGAGGAGCCACCAGAGAAGGAACCGGAAGATCGAACAAAAGACTGTCCGGAGGACTGTCCAGAAGACCAGCTAGAAGACAGGCAAGAAGACCGGCTGAAATACCAACTGGAAAGCCAAGAAGGGAATGGTGAGGAGACCTGTGTTATATTACACCCTCACAGCTTACAAGCCGTGAGTGTGAGTTGTAAGCTTCTATAGCTGTTATATACAGTTGAAGTCGGAAGTGTACATACACCTTAGCCAAATACATTTAAACTAATTTTTTCACAATTCCTGACATTAAATCCTAGTAAAAAATCCCCGTCTTAGGTCAGTTAGGATCACCACTTTATTTTAAGAATGTAAAATGTCAGAATAATAGCGAGAGAATGATTTATTTCAGCTTTTATTTCTTTTATCACATTCCCAGTGGGATAGACGTTTACATACACTCAATTAGTATTTGGTAGCATTGCCTTCAAATGTTTCGAGTAGCCTTCCACAAGCTTCCCACAATAAGTTGGGTGAATTTTGGGTAATTCCTCCTGACAGAGCTGGTGAAACTGAGTCAGGTTTGTAGGCCTCCTTGCTCACACACGCTTTGTCAGTTCTGCACGCACATTTTCTATAGGATTGAGGTCAGGGCTTTGTGATGGACACTCCAATACCTTCACTTTGTTGTCCTTAAGCCATTTTGACACAACTTTGGAAGTATGCTTGGGGTCATTGTCCATTTGGAAGACCCATTTGCGACCAATCTTTAACTTCCTGACTGATGTCATGAGATGTTGCTGAACAGCCTTTTAGGTTATGTCGATATAGGACTTGTTTTACTGTGGATATAGATACTTTTGTACCCGTTTCCTCCAGCATCTTCACAAGGACCTTTGCTGTTGTTCTGGGATTTATTTGTACTTTTTGCACCAAAGTACGTTCATCTCTAGGCGACAGAACGTGTCTCCTTCCTGAGTGGCATGGCGGCTGCGTGGTCCCATGATGTTTATACTTGTACTATTGTTTGTACAGATGAACGTGGTACCTTTAGACGTTTGGAAATTGCTTCCAAGGATGAACCAGATTTATGGAGGTTACAATTAGTTTTCTGAGGTCTTGGCTGATTTCTTTTGATTTTCCCACGATGTCAAAGAAAGAGGCACTGAGTTTTAAGGTAGGCTTTGACTCAAATTATGTCAATTAGCCTATCAGAAGCTTCTAAAGCCATGGCATAATTTTATTTTCCAAGCTGTTGAAAGGCACAGTCAACTTAGTGTATGTAAACTTCTGACCCACTGGAATTGTGATACAGTGAATTATAAGTGAAATAATCTGTCTGTAAACAATTGTTAGAAAAATGACTTGTGTCATGCACAAAGTAGATGTCCTATCCGACTTGCCAAAACTATAGTTTGTTTACAAGAAATGTGTGGAGTGGTTGAAAAATGAGTTTTAATGACTCAACTTCCAACTTCAACTGTACATGAGTGCTAACACCCTCTAGTAGAGTTGGCCGTATGCAGATGTTCATACCATCCTCCTCTCAGACCAGGATATATGGTATTACTGGCTTAGTACACAAGGGGATGCCAACATTCTCAATGGAGGCTGTTCGCTTAAAATGATAAAGGACACAAATGAAAAACAAATTGCAAAAACAGGCAATCCAGCTCATAAAGCTGTACACATATCAGGCAGGAGCTACAAAATGTCCTTTTGGTGAGTTTGGACATGTACAATCGAATGTGAACGAGACACATTGTGCTAATAAACAAGATGCATGCTTGTCTGAAGGAAGAACAGTACTGGCTCTGAAGCAGCATGTGTAGGCTACAAGTTGAGGAGAGGAGAGGAGAGGAGAGGAGAGGGGAGGGGAGGGGAGGGGAGGGGAGAGGAGAGGAGAGGAGAGGAGAGGAGAGGAGAGGAGAGGAGAGGAGAGGAGAGGAGAGGAGAGGAGAGGAGAGGAGAGGCTGGGAGTGGAGTGGAGTGGAGTGGACAAAAAAATGCAAGGAAGTCAAGATGGTGACAGCTGTACAAATAACTCATCCATAGGGGTTGACTTCTCAAACACGGAAGAAAGCTAACACAATATGATGCCCCGTCACCTTATTAATTCAGCCACTTAGATTAACTTGCAAATTAAATTTAAGGGTTGTGTTAATGCAGAAATATCTTGCTGCGTTTTATAAACGCAGATTTAAAATGCTTCTCATTGTAATTTCTGCTCAGCATCAGACTAATTCTGTGCTTCAGTTGCACTTCTCCACTCAGATGAGAATTCATGAACAGGCATTCTATCAGCAGACAGGGCTCAGACTGATGTGTAGCTACGTTTCTCCTGTACTTCTCAGTGTGGCCAGCCTAGTTCTCTGGTAAAATACCAGATTAACTTCAAGCAAAACATCAGGAAATGTAGCTGGCTACATTCTTTCTATGATAAACATTAGACATATATATGATGGCCATGCATCGTTTTTGAAAAAAATACTTTGGTTTTTCATTAAGCTGATTTACTTGTGTGGCAGCCAGCCAAATATCATTGCATTTCTTTTGTCATCAGATGAAAATGAAGCTATTTTCTGCCAAATGTGTTGCACTAATATATTTTCTGTGAAGGAAAACTAGTTACACGTCCCTGTTCACTCTATTGAAGCAAAAAAAACACTTGACGTTGAAAATAAAACGTGAACCCTGTCAATACACAGCTGGACTCACCTGCTCCTGCTTTCTCCCATTGTGCTCTTTACAAACACACACCAAACACGTGACTGGCTCAACTGTTCTGGGGATCTACGGTATGGTAAGATGCTGAAATGAAGAAAGCAATCTGCTTCATCTCCTAAAGTATTACACAAGTTGACTCCAGGTATTTACTTAGTCTTCACAAGTCGAGTGAAGTTTGAACAATCCTTCCATGGAAACTTGTCCAGTGCAGTACCAAGGCCATGGTTTGCATAGTTAATGGTATGTACAGTGCCTTGCGAAAGTATTCGGCCCCCTTGAACTTTGCGACCTTTTGCCACATTTCAGGCTTCAAACATAAAGATATAAAACTGTATTTTTTTGTGAAGAATCAACAACAAGTGGGACACAATCATGAAGTGGAACGACATTTATTGGATATTTCAAACTTTTTTAACAAATCAAAAACTGAAAAATTGGGCGTGCAAAATTATTCAGCCTCCTTAAGTTAATACTTTGTAGCGCCACCTTTTGCTGCGATTACAGCTGTAAGTCGCTTGGGGTATGTGTCTATCAGTTTTGCACATCTAGAGACTGAAATTTTTTCCCATTCCTCCTTGCAAAACAGCTCGAGCTCAGTGAGGTTGGATGGAGAGCATTTGTGAACAGCAGTTTTCAGTTCTTTCCACAGATTCTCGATTGGATTCAGGTCTGGACTTTGACTTGGCCATTCTAACACCTGGATATGTTTATTTTTGAACCATTCCATTGTAGATTTTGCTTTATGTTTTGGATCATTGTCTTGTTGGAAGACAAATCTCTGTCCCAGTCTCAGGTCTTTTGCAGACTCCATCAGGTTTTCTTCCAGAATGGTCCTGTATTTGGCTCCATCCATCTTCCCATCAATTTTAACCATCTTCCCTGTCCCTGCTGAAGAAAAGCAGGCCCAAACCATGATGCTGCCACCACCATGTTTGACAGTGGGGATGGTGTGTTCAGCTGTGTTGCTTTTACGCCAAACATAACGTTTTGCATTGTTGCCAAAAAGTTCAATTTTGGTTTCATCTGACCAGAGCACCTTCTTCCACATGTTTGGTGTGTCTCCCAGGTGGCTTGTGGCAAACTTTAAACAACACTTTTTATGGATATCTTTAAGAAATGGCTTTCTTCTTGCCACTCTTCCATAAAGGCCAGATTTGTGCAATATACGACTGATTGTTGTCCTATGGACAGAGTCTCCCACCTCAGCTGTAGATCTCTGCAGTTCATCCAGAGTGATAATGGGCCTCTTGGCTGCATCTCTGATCAGTCTTCTCCTTGTATGAGCTGAAAGTTTAGAGGGACGGCCAGGTCTTGGTAGATTTTCAGTGGTCTGATACTCCTTCCATTTCAATATTATCGCTTGCACAGTGCTCCTTGGGATGTTTAAAGCTTGGGAAATCTTTTTGTATCCAAATCCGGCTTTAAACTTCTTCACAACAGTGTCTCGGACCTGCCTGGTGTGTTCCTTATTCTTCATGATGCTCTCTGCGCTTTTAACGGACCTCTGAGACTATCACAGTGCAGGTGCATTTATACGGAGACTTGATTACACACAGGTGGATTGTATTTATCATCACTAGTCATTTAGGTCAACATTGGATCATTCAGAGATCCTCACTGAACTTCTGGAGAGAGTTTGCTGCACTGAAAGTAAAGGGGCTGAATAATTTTGCACGCCCAATTTTTCAGTTTTTGATTTGTTAAAAAAGTTTGAAATATCCAATAAATGTTGTTCCACTTCATGATTGTGTCCCACTTGTTGTTGATTCTTCACAAAAAAATACAGTTTTATATCTTTATGTTTGAAGCCTGAAATGTGGCAAAAGGTCGCAAAGTTCAAGGGGGCCGAATACTTTCGCAAGGCACTGTATTTGTAGTCTTGTAGGTTGTAGCAGATTTTGTAATGGGCTTTGTTCATACACTTCTCATTTCTCTACTCTCTCTATGCTCCCTCTCTCTCCTCTCCACCCCTCTCTACTCTACACCTCTCTCTCTCTTTACTCTCCTCTACACCTCTCTCTCTCTTTACTCTCCTCTACACCTCTCTCTCCTCTCCACCCCTCTCTACTCTACACCTCTCTCTCTCTTTACTCTCCTCTACACCTCTCTCTCTCTTTACTCTCCTCTACACCTCTCTCTCTCTCTCTTTACTCTCCTCTACACCTCTCTCTCTTTCGTCTACTCTACACCTCTCTCTCTCTCTGTCCTCTACTCTACACCTCTCTCTCTCTCTCTCCTCTACTCTACACCTCTCTCTCTCTTTACTCTCCTCTACACCCCTCTCTCTCTGTCCTCTACTGTACACCTCTCTCTCTCTCCTCTACTCTACACCTCTCTCTCTCTCTTTACTCTCCTCTACACCTCTCTCTCTCTTTACTCTCCTCTACACCTCTCTCTACTCTACACCTCTCTCTCTCTTTACTCTCCTCTACACCTCTCTCTCTCTTTACTCTCCTCTACACCTCTCTCTACTCAACACCTCTCTCTCTCTTTACTCTCCTCTACACCTCTCTCTCTCTTTACTCTCCTCTACACCTCTCTCTCTTTCGTCTACTCTACACCTCTCTCTCTGTCCTCTACTCTACACCTCTCTCTCTCTCTCCTCTACTCTACACCTCTCTCTCTCTGTCCTCTACTCTACACCTCTCTCTCTCTCCTCTACTCTACACCTCTCTCTCTCGCTGCCCTCTACTCTACACCTCTCTCTCTCCTCTACTCTACACCTCTCTCTCTGTCCTCTACTCTACACCTCTCTCTCTCTTTACTCTCCTCTACACCTCTCTCTCCTCTACACCTTTCTCTCTTTCCTCTACTCTACACCTCTCTCTCTGTCCTCTACTCTACACCTCTCTCTCTCTTTACTCTCCTCTACACCTCTCTCTCCTCTACACCTCTCTCTCTGTCCTCTACTCTACACCTCTCTCTCTCTTTACTCTCCTCTACACCTCTCTCTCCTTTACACCTCTCTCTCTGTCCTCTACTCTACACCTCTCTCTCTCTCTCTCTCTCTCCTCTACTCTACACCCCTCTCTCTCTCCTCTACTCTACACCTCTCTCTCTCTCTCTCTCTCTCTCTCTCTCTCCTCTACTCTACACCTCTCTCTCTGTCCTCTACTATATACCACTCTCTCTCTTTACTCTCCTCTACACCTCTCTCTCCTCTACACCTCTCTCTCTGTCCTCTACTCTACACCTCTCTCTCTTTACTCTACACCTCTCTCTCTCTCCTCTACTCCACACCTCTCTCTCTCTTTACTCTCCTCTACACCTCTCTCTCCTCTACACCTCTCTCTGTCCTCTACTCTACACCTCTCTCTCTTTACTCTACACCTCTCTCTCTCTCCTCTACTCCACACCTCTCTCTCTCTCCTCTACACCTCTCTCTCTCTCTGTCCTCTACTCTACAGCTCTCTCTCTCTGTCCTCTTCTCTACACCTCTCTCTCTCTCTGTCCTCTTCTCTACACCTCTCTCTCTCTCCTCTACACCTCTCTCTCTCTCCTCTACTCTACACCTCTCTCTCTCTCTGTCCTCTACTCTACACCTCTCTCTCTCTCATCTACTCTACACCTCTCTCTCTCTCTGCCCTCTACTCTGCACCTCTCTCTCTCCTCTACTCTACACCTCTCTCTGTCCTCTACTCTACACCTCTCTCTCTCTTTACTCTCCTCTACAACTCTCTCTCCTCTACACCTCTCTCTCTTTCCTCTACACCTCTCTCTCTGTCCTCTACTCTACACCTCTCTCTCTCTTTACTCTCCTCTACACCTCTCTCTCCTCTACACCTCTCTCTCTGTCCTCTACTCTACACCTCTCTCTCTCTTTACTCTCCTCTACACCTCTCTCTCTTCTACACCTCTCTATCTTTCCTCTACTCCACACCTCTCTCTCTGTCCTCTACTCTACACCTATCTCTCTGTCCTCTACTCTACACCTATCTCTCTTTACTCTACACCTCTCTCTCTCCTCTACTCCACACCTCTCTCTCTCTCCTCTACTCTACACCTCTCTCTCTCTCCTCTACTCCTCACCTCTCTCTCTCTCCTCTACTCTACACCTCTCTCTCTCTCTCCTCTACTCTACACCTCTCTCTCTGTCCTCTACATCTCTCTCTCTCTCTGTCCTCTACTCTACAACTCTCTCTCTCTCTGTCCTCTTCTCTACACCTCTCTCTCTCCTCTACTCTACACCTCTCTCTCTGTCCTCTACTGTACACCTCTCTCTCTCTCTGTCCTCTACTCTACACCTATCTCTCTCCTCTACTCTACACCTCTCTCTCTGTCCTCTACTCTACACCTCTCTCTTTACTCTACATCTCTCTTTACTCTACACCTCTCTCTCTCCTCTACTCTACACCTATCTCTCTCTCTCTCTCTCTCCTCTACTCTACACCTCTCTCTCTCTTTACTCTACACCTCTCTTTCTCCTCTACTCCACACCTCTATCTCTCCTCTACTCTACACCTCTCTCTCTGTCCTCTACTCTACACCTCTCTCTCTCTTTACTCTCCTCTACACCCCTCTCTCCTCTACACCTCTCTCTCTGTCCTCTACTTTACATCTCTCTCTCTCTTTACTCTCCTCTACACCTCTCTCTCTTTCCTCTACTCTACACCTCTCTCTGTCCTCTACTCTACACCTCTCTCTCTTTACTCTACACCTCTCTCTCTCCTCTACTCCACACCTCTCTCTCTCCTCTACTCTACACCTCTCTCTCTGTCCTCTACTCTTCACCTCTCTCTCTGTCCTCTACTCTACACCTCTCTCTCTCCTCTACTCCACACCCCTCTCTCTCCTCTACTCTACACCTCTCTCTCTCCTCTACTCTCCTCTACACCTCTCTCTCTGTCCTCTACTCTAAACCTCTCTCTCTTTACTCTCCTCTACACCCCTCTCTCCTCTACACCTCTCTCTCTGTCCTCTACTTTACACCTCTCTCTCTCTTTACTCTACTCTACACCTCTCTCTCTTTACTCTACACCTCTCTCTCTCCTCTACTCTACACCTCTCTCTCTCTCCTCTCCTCTACACCTCTCTCTCTGTCCTCTACTCTACACCTCTCTCTCTCTTTACTCTACACCTCTCTCTCTCCTCTACTCCACACCTCTCTCTCTGTCCTCTACTCTACACCTTTCTCTCTCCTCTACACCTCTCTCTCTGTCCTCTACTCTACACCTCTCTCTCTCTGTCCTCTACACCTCTCTCTCTCCTCTACCTCTCTCTCTCTCCTCTACTCTACACTTCTCTCTCTCTCCTCTACACCTCTCTCTCTCTCCTCTCCTCTACACCTCTCTCTTTACTCTACACCTCTCTCTCTTTACTCTACACCTCTCTCTCTGTCCTCTACTCTACACCTCTCTCTCTCTCTCTACTCTACACCTCTATCTCTACTCTACTCTACACCTCTCCCTCTCCTCTACTCTGAAAACATGAAAACATGATTAAAGTGACTAGTGTTCCATTATTAAGTGGCCAGTGATTTAAAATATATTTATATGGGGCAGCAGCCTCTAAGGTGCAGGGTTATGTAACCAGGTGGAAGCTGCATAGTGATGGTTATTTAACAGTCTGATGGCCTTGAGATAGAAGTTGTTTTTTCAGTCTCTCGGTCCCAGCTTTGATGCACCTGTACTGACCTCGCCTTCTGGATGATAGCGGGGTGAACAGGCAGTGGCTCGGGTGGTTGTTATCCTTGATGATCTTTTTGGTCTTCCTGTCACATCGAGTGCTGTAGGTGTCCTGGAGGGCAGGTAGTTTGCCCCCGGTGATGCGTTGGGCAGACAGCACCACCCCCTGGAAAGCCTTGCGGTTGCAGGGGTTGCCATACCAGGCGATGTGATACAGCCCGACAGGATGCTCTCAATTGTGCATCTGTATAAGTTTGAGGGTTTTAGGTGCCAGACTATAGTGACAGCAGGCATATCATAGCAACAGAACTTTGTGTTTTATCTTTCGCTGCGTCACACACTTTCCTCCAGAGAGTCTGGCATGTAATTGTTTTATTTAATTTACATTTTTACCCCCTTTTCCTCCCCAATTTCATGGTATCCAATTGTTAGTAGTTACTATCTTGTCTAATCGCTACAACTCCCTTACGGGCTCGGGAGAGACGAAGGTCGAGAGCCATGCATCCTCTGAAACACAACCCAACCAAGCCGCACTGCTTCTTAACACAGCGCGCATCCAACCCGGACGCCAGCCACACCAATGTGTCGGAGGAAACACCGTGCACCTGGCGACCTGGTCAGCGTGCACTGCGCCCGGCCCGCCACAGGAGTCACTAGTGCGCGATGAGACAAGGATATCCCTACCGGCCAAACCCTCACCAACCCGGACGACGTTAGGCCAATTGTGCGTCGCCCCACGGACCTCCCGGTCGAGGCCGGTTACGACAGAGCCTGGGCGCGAACCCAGACTCTCTGGTGGCACGCAGTACGTTAGACCACTGCACCACCTGGGAGGCCTGGCATGTATTGTTTAAAGACGAAAGAGCTCATGGGTCTCTGAATGACAAATTTGTTTTTAATAAAAGAATATCAAAATATTATGTGTCATGTGCAGAGATTGACACTGTGTCATACCCTTCCAGGTAACAAGAGGAGTTCTTGGATGGGAGAAGAAGGTGGAGGAAGGCATGGAGCAGTCATCGTTGACCACCCAGCACAAAGCCAGAGAGAAGAGACAACAGGTAAGATCTAGCACAGATAATAAACTGTCTCTCTCTCTTTTCCCTTCCTCCCAGTCTTCTACCCACTGGGTACTGTGGTAGACGTTTAGTTGGGATCACACTGTAGTACTTAGACATCCAGAAGCTCAAGACCTTTCTCTGAACTGTCCACTCCCCAGACCCAACCCCTAACCCTGTATAACCTCTGTCCACTCCCCAGACCCTGGATAACCTCTGTCCACTCCCCAGACCCTGGATAACCTCTGTCCACTCCCCAGACCCTGTATAACCTCTGTCCACTCCCCAGACCCTGTATAACCTCTGTCCACTCCCCTAACCCTGTATAACCTCTGTCCACTCCCCAGACCCTGTATAACCTCTGTCCACTCCCCAGACCCTAACCCTGTATAACCTCTGTCCACTCCCCTGACCCTAACCCTGTATAACCTCTGTCCACTCCCCAGACCCTGTATAACCTCTGTCCACTCCCCTAACCCTGTATAACCTCTGTCCACTCCCCAGACCCTGTATAACCTCTGTCCACTCCCCAGACCCTAACCCTGTATAACCTCTGTCCACTCCCCAGACCCAACCCCCTAACCCTGGATGCGCTCTCCTTTGAGTTGTCTGGGTAACAGACTATTGAAACATTATGACTTGAATGAATTGATGTACTTTGCTGTATATTTCTGTTGAGTTACCTTTCATCCACCCATCTCCACAGGGGAAGAAGAAGAAAGTCGATGAAGAGGAACAAAAGAGGGAAATAGCATGTCTAGACCTGAGCCATATTAGAAATATTTTGTTTTGTCAACCAAGAAGACGAAAATGTCTGTGTTCTACCATCCGACAGTTTTTTAAGGGAACTGTCCTTATCATAGAATACTTATCATAGAATACTTATCATAGAAAACCTATCCTAGAATACTTCTATCAGTCAATCACCGATGGCTGGTAGGAGTCCTGCCATGTGAATGCCATCCTCACTGCCAGTGTTCTGGCCACACAAAGGGAAGAAACACACACCAGCCATGAGAACAAGCACAATGTCTACAACCACAGGGACTTTATACTGATTCAAAGGAGCAGTCTGTCTTTTCTTTGTCACATGTGGCCACTGGAAGAAATGCACAAACAGTCAAGTCTCAGGCAACACACACGCACACACATACACACGCACACACACACACACACACACACACACATACACACACACACACACACACACACACAGTTCCATTGAAGTCAATGTACTCCCAGTCCTACCGGATCTATACTTGTTACCAGATGTTAAACTGCAGATTGCAGCTTTAATACAGATGTATAATAACTGTAACTGAGTTCCAACAAACCTGCCACCTGAAACAAGGGATATGCAATATTTACAATCCCCAAAACATACGGCACTACGTTTTACCTACATTTGCAAAGGTATTTTATTATGAATAGATAATATGATACAGTGCCTTGCGAAAGTATTCGGCCCCCTTGAACTTTGCGACCTTTTGCCACATTTCAGGCTTCAAACATAAAGATATAAAACTGTATTTTTTTGTGAAGAATCAACAACATGTGGGACACAATCATGAAGTGGAACGACATTTATTGGATATTTCAACCTTTTTTAACAAATCAAAAACTGAAAAATTGGGCGTGCAAAATTATTCAGCCCCTTTACTTTCAGTGCAGCAAACTCTCCAGAAGTTCAGTGAGGATCTCTGAATGATCCAATGTTGACCTAAATGACTAATGATGATAAATACAATCCACCTGTGTGTAATCAAGTCTCCGTATAAATGCACCTGCACTGTGATAGTCTCAGAGGTCTGTTAAAAGCGCAGAGAGCATCATGAAGAACAAGGAACACACCAGGCAGGTCCGAGATACTGTTGTGAAGAAGTTTAAAGCCGGATTTGGATACAAAAAGATTTCCCAAGCTTTAAACATCCCAAGGAGCACTGTGCAAGCGATAATATTGAAATGGAAGGAGTATCAGACCACTGCAAATCTACCAAGACCTGGCCGTCCCTCTAAACTTTCAGCTCATACAAGGAGAAGACTGATCAGAGATGCAGCCAAGAGGCCCATGATCACTCTGGATGAACTGCAGAGATCTACAGCTGAGGTGGGAGACTCTGTCCATAGGACAACAATCAGTCGTATATTGCACAAATCTGGCCTTTATGGAAGAGTGGCAAGCAGAAAGCCATTTCTTAAAGATATCCATAAAAAGTGTAGTTTAAAGTTTGCCACAAGCCACCTGGGAGACACACCAAACATGTGGAAAAATGTGCTCTGGTCAGATGAAACCAAAATTGAACTTTTTGGCAACAATGCAAAACGTTATGTTTGGCGTAAAAGCAACACAGCTGAACACACCATCCCCACTGTCAATCATGGTGGTGGCAGCATCAAGGTTTGGGCCTGCTTTTCTTCAGCAGGGACAGGGAAGATGGTTAAAATTGATGGGAAGATGGATGGAGCCAAATACAGGACCATTCTGGAAGAAAACCTGATGGAGTCTGCAAAAGACCTGAGACTTGGACGGAGATTTGTCTTCCAACAAGACAATGATCCAAAACATAAAGCAAAATCTACAGTGGAATGGTTCAAAAATAAACATATCCAGGTGTTAGAATGGCCAAGTCAAAGTCCAGACCTGAATCCAATCGAGAATCTGTGGAAAGAACTGAAAACTGCTGTTCACAAATGCTCTCCATCCAACCTCACTGAGCTCGAGCTGTTTTGCAAGGAGGGAATGGGAAAAAATGTCAGTCTCTCGATGTGCAAAACTGATAGAGACATATTCAAGCGACTTACAGCTGTAATCACAGCAAAAGGTGGCGCTACAAAGTATTAACTTAAGGGGGCTGAATAATTTAGCACGCCCAATTTTTCAGTTTTTGATTTGTTAAAAAAGTTTGAAATATCCAATAAATGTCGTTCCACTTCATGATTGTGTCCCACTTGTTGTTGATTCTTCACAAAAAAATAGAGTTTTATTTCTTTATGTTTGAAGCCTGAAATGTGGCAAAAGGTCGCAAAGTTCAAGGGGGGCGAATACTTTCGCAAGGCACTGTATATTGATGGTGATTTGATATTCATTAATGAGCAGATTTGATTGATAATATGGTGACTCTTTGGTTTTATGTGTAATGAATAGGCTGTTTTAACAGCCTGCTTCTGGATGATAGAGAAAAACTCACGTCTGCCATATCACCATGACACACACAATATGTTCCTGCATGGTTTAACCCAGAGACGTTTACAGTATGTCATCTCCATAACACACACAATATGTTCCTGCATGGTTTAACCCAGAGACGTTTACAGTATGTCATCTCCATAACACACACAATATGTTCCTGCATGGTTTAACCCAGAGACGTTTGCAGTATGTCATCTCCATAACACACACAATATGTTCCTGCATGGTTTAACCCAGAGACGTTTACAGTATGTCATCTCCATATCATCATAACACACACAATATGTTCCTGCATGGTTTAACCCAGAGACGTTTACAATATGTCATCTCCATAACACACACAATATGTTCCTGCATGGTTTAACCCAGAGACGTTTACAGTATGTCATCTCCATATCATCATAACACACACAATATGTTCCTGCATGGTTTAACCCAGAGACGTTTACAGTATGTCATCTCCATAACACACACAATATGTTCCTGCATGGTTTAACCCAGAGACGTTTACAGTATGTCATCTCCATAACACACACAATATGTTCCTGCATGGTTTAACCCAGAGACGTTTACAGTATGTCATCTCCATATCATCATAACACACACAATATGTTCCTGCATGGTTTAACCCAGAGACGTTTACAGTATGTCGTCTCCATATCATCATAACACACACAATATGTTCCTGCATGGTTTAACCCAGAGACGTTTACAGTATGTCATCTCCATATCATCATAACACACACACTATGTTCCTGCATGGTTTAATCCAGAGACGTTTACAGTATGTCGTCTCCATATCATCATAACACACACAATATGTTCCTGCATGGTTTAACCCAGAGACGTTTACAGTATGTCATCTCCATATCACCATGACTCAGTTCCAGGGAATGCATTTAAAAATGGCTTGCCATAGTTACAACTGTCACCTACTACTGCCATGTCCCATCCTATGGAACTGTGGCATTACAGTAGTAAAACCCTATCTGTCTGTGCAGAGCCCCGTGCCAAAGTGAAGTGTTACTCCCACATGCATGAACTACTGCCGATGTCAACACCACAGGTTCATTGGAAATGTCACAATTTTATAGAGGACGATACGTGTTTCCAATGACATCATCAATCAATTAGTAGACATTTAGTAAACAAACATTTTCCATATTTTATATACTGTTGATGTTGGAGGGATTCTGGAGATGATGAAGTTGAATCTTTTTGAAATTTCCCTTGAACTATTCTCTGTCAAGTGACCTATCCAGGGTCGCACAAGGGCATAGGAACACAGGGGGCTGAGGGTTTAGCTTCTGGGCTGAGAGGATGCGGATACAGGGGGCTGGGGGCTAGGGGGGTTGGGTTTGTACAGGAGCACATGGACTGGGTGTATGGAGTGCGCTGCTTACTGCTTTCCCTGTGGAATATTAGCCCAAATTCCCTTAGTTCTGCTATAACTATCTACATGCACGAATCAGAGAGCTTGGTGTACAATGATGTTTCCCCTAGACACTAATCAAAGGTCACTTCTAGCGTTTTATCCCCAAATAGTAAGGTTAGGATTGTGTATTGGGAAGCTGATGCTAGATCTGTGCCTACAGCGCCTTGCAAAGGTATTCATCCCCATTGGCATTTTTCCTATTGTGTTGCATTACAACCTGTCATTTAAATGGATTTTATTTGGATTTCATGTAATGGACACACAAAATAGTCCAAATTGGTGAAGTGAAATGAAAACAATGTCTTGCTATAATTGTTTTTGTTTTTTAATGGACAAGTGGTGCCTGCATATTCACCCCCTTTGCTATGAAGCCCCTAAATAAGATCTGGTGCAACCAATTACCTTCAGATGTCACATAATTAGTTAAATAAAGTCAACTTGTGGGCAATCTAAGTGTCACATGATCTGTCACATGATCTCAGGATATATACACCTGTTCTGAAAGACCCCAGAGTCTGAAACACCAAGTAAGCAGCACCATGATGACCAATGAGTTCTCCAAACAGGTCAGGGACAAAGTTGTGGAGAAGTACAGATCAGGGTTGGTTGGGTTATAAAAAAATATCATCAACTTTGAACATCCCATTAAATCCATCATAAAAAAAAATGGAAAGAATACGTCACCACAACAATCCTGCCAAGAGAGGGCCACCCACCAAAACTCAAGGACCAGGCAAAGAGGGCATTAATCAGAGAGGCAACAAGGAGACCAAAGATAACCCTGAAGGAGCTGTACACTCCAGAGAGCTGGGCTTTACGGAAGACTGACCAGAAAAAAAGCCTTTGCTTAAAGAAAAAAATAAGCAAACATGTTTGGTGTTCGCCAACAGGCATGTGGGAGCCTCCCCCAAACATATGGAAGAAGGTACTCTGGTCAGATGAGACTAAAATTGAGCTTTTTGGAAATCAAGGAAAACGCTACGTCTGGCGCAAACCCAACACCTCGCATCACCCTGAGAACACCATCCCATGATGGTGGCAGCATTATGCTGTGGGGATGTTTTTCCATCAGCAGGGACTGGGAAACTGATCAAAATTGAAGGAATGAGTACAGGGACATTCTTGAGGTGAAACCTGTTTCAGTCTTCCAGAGATTTGAGACTGGGACGGAGGTTCACCTTCCAGCAGGACAATGACCCTAAGCATACTGCTAAAGCAACACTCGAGTGGTTTAAGGGGAAACATTTAAATGTCTTGGAATGGCCTAGTCAAAGCCCAGACCTCAATCCAATTGAAAATCTGTGGTATGACTTAAAGATTGCAGTACACCAGCAGAACCCATCCAACTTGAAGAATGGGCAAAACTCCCAGTGGCTAGATGTGCCAAGCCTACAGAGACATACCCCAAGAGACTTGCAGCTGTAATTGTTGCAAAAAGTGGCTCTACAAAGTATTGACTTTGGGGGGGGGGGGTAATAGTTATGCACGGTCAAGTTTTCAGTTTTTTTTTGTCTTATTTCATGTTTGTTTCACAAAAAATATTTTGCATCTTCAAAGTGGTAGGCATGTTGTGTAAATCAAATGATACAACCCCCCCCAAAATATATTTTAATTCCAGGTTGTAAGGCAACAAAATAGGAAAAATGCCAAGGAGGGTGAATACTATCACAAGCCACTGTATTTAAGGACAACTCCTACCTTGGGACTCAGAGAGGAGCAGGATGCAGACCTGATGAAAAGCCAGGGTGAATTGGATGTGTAGTTTTAGTGAAGGAGTTATAGTCTATACAAATCTGATAAGCATGAGAGAAAAAGACCTGTCTAATATAAGCTGACAGCTGAAGAGCACAGTCAGGATATCAGGACAATGTAACATTTTCAAGGACAGACAGACATCCCTGTACAGTCAAACAGGCTCAGATGAGAGGAATGGATGTTGTTTGATAGGAATGTATGCCAATGTACACAGGGGTTTGGAGTTAGAGATGTATAGAGAGAGGAAGAGGTTTTATAGTGCCCTTACTTTAATATATAGGTAGTGCGACAATGGGCTCTGTCCTATTAATTTGTATCAATAATAATTCCCTAAAACCTGCCTGGGACCATCACTATTCACTACTGGTTAGCTGCTATTAGACTGAGCTTAGAATGAGCTGCTCTGGATTGTGCAATACTGACAGATGACTGATTTACAGACAGCATATACAGAGGGAGAGTGAGAGGGAAGTAGAGAGAAACAAATGAAGAAAGATCCTGCGTCACAGCGCTGCACTGCAGGGAAGGTGGGTGGAGATGTGATGCACTCTGACTTGAAGCCAGTGCTTTCCTTGACGCACACAAACACGGGGGTGATCTATGGGGAGACTCAGTGGCATTGATTTACTTTGCCTGTAAGGACTCCACTGAACTGCTTTGTCCCTCCCACACACATCCTTATGACCTGGCAAATAGCTGAGCTGGAGAAATCAGAGAACAGAGAAACCAAGCAACTCAGTCTCATGCTCTCAGAGAATATATTTATTGGTGAGGGAGACAGAGATTCAGCAGATAGAGATGTATATATATATATATATATATATATATATATCAGAGAGGAAGAGGTGAAGCGAGAGGGATAACTGGGTCAAATATCTACAAATATCTATGTTCTCCAGCAGGTGGTGCTATTTTGTTTCTCTCAGTCACCAACCAAAGAGTTTTTGTATAGAGGTCAATGAGTGTGTTGAATTTGGTTAACAAAAAAAATGTATGGCTTATTTTCTACCTGAGGTTTACTTGATCTAATCAAAGTTTTGTAATGCTTATGTTGTTATGAGAGTACTGATATAAGTAGGATACGTGAAATCCGGGTCAACTTTGAGAAAAAACACTTTATATCAGTCGTCTCGAGATGGCTATGCATCTTCATGACATGAGGTTAGCAGCATAGCATGTCTCGCCATTGAATACAGGCCCTCATCAAATAATCTAAAAAGTATTAAAGTAACGAGATGTATCCACCAATCCAAAGAGAGGAATAGACGCTCAGCCGTTGTTCCACTCTGTGGACAAATCCCATTGTTAGGGAGTACCAGTCAAATGTTTGGACACACCTACTCATTCAAAGGTTATTCTTGATTTTTACTATTTTCTACATTGTAGAATAATACTGAACACCAAAAAACTATGAAATAACACATCTTTATTTTATTTATTTAACCTTTATTGAACTAGGCAAGTCAACTAAGAAGACATTTGTATTTTACAATGACGGCCTACCCCAGCCAGCCCTAAGCCAGATGACGCTGGGCCAATTGTGTGCCGCCCTATGGGACTCCCAATCACGACCGGTTGTGATACCGCCTAGAATCGAACCAGGGTCTGTAGTGATGCCTGTAGCGCTGAGATTTTTTATTTAACTAGGCATGTCAGTTAAGAACAAATTCTTATTTACAATGACGGCCCACCCCGGCCAAACCCTAAGCCAGACGACGCTGGGCCAATTGTGCGGAGCCCTATGCGACTTCCAATCACGTCCTGTTGTGATGCAGCCATTGAATAAGTGTATCCAAACGTTTGACTGTTACTGTAGTTCTCATCATTATATCCAATTCTCTGTTATATAGATTATGTGTGAATTTAGGGATGGTTCAACAGTTTACAAGATCTTCAGAGTATCAGGGTTCAGGATATCAGACTTCCCAATGAATGTTTTAAAAACTCCTCAATAAAAAGATTATTCTGGACTCATGTATTGACAGTGTTCTTTGTTTCCTGCACTTTCATTCCCAATGTCATGAGAAACACTAAAAAAAAGAGAACTTGCACGAACAAAATATTATTTCTGTCCTGGCTCTCAGAAGAACTTTCCTAAGAATTACAACATACTGTGAGAAACTGGAGGGCAGTGACCTATACTGACTGGGCCAAAACACTACACACACGGATAACCACATAAAAACCCTGTTCTGATTCCAGGTTGTTTCTATGTTGTAACAGCATTCCATGACTCTGACATGGTGGTGTGTAGACGTTTATTCAAGGCTTCAGTCCCCTTGAGATACATAGGTATTCACTTACAGACACTAGCTGTGAGCGCATTTCATTTCTGCAATTTTGAACATTACATGTATATCATTGAGATGGTAGCTACTGATAATAGTGCAATAATAATGCTACAGACAGAGACAGCATCAGAACAGACTGATTGGACATCCACATTGAGCAGACCCTTAATTAAAATGCTGAAAACAAAAAGAAAAACAGGATTTTAGCTCTGATTGAGAACAGTCCTATTTGTCCCTACTGAACGCACCACAGGACTTTGAGAACAGTCCTATTTGTCCCTACTGAACGCACCCCGGGACTTTGAGAACAGTCCTATTTGTCCCTACTGAACGCACCACGGGACTTTGAGAACAGTCCTATTTGTCCCTATTGAACGCACCCCGGGACTTTGAGAACAGTCCTATTTGTCCCTACTGAACGCACCCCGGGACTTTGAGAACAGTCCTATTTGTCCCTACTGAACGCACCCCGGGACTGAGAACATTCCTATTTGTCCCTACTGAACGCACCCCGGGACTTTGAGAACAGTCCTATTTGTCCCTACTGAACGCACCCCGGGACTTTGAGAACAGTCCTATTTGTCCCTACTGAACGCACCCCGGGACTTTGAGAACAGTCCTATTTGTCCCTATTGAACTCACCCCGGGACTTTGAGAACAGTCCTATTTGTCCCTACTGAACGCACCCCGGGACTTTGAGAACAGTCCTATTTGTCCCTACTGAACGCACCCCGGGACTGAGAACATTCCTATTTGTCCCTACTGAACGCACCCCGGGACTTTGAGAACAGCTTCCCCAACAGAGCGCTCCATACAGCTAAGGTCTGAGGTAATACAGGATTTTTACTTCAAGTCCCGTTGCACTAAAATAAACATGATTGTAAATGTAACGTCCTACATATATTTAGTGCGTGACTGATTTGGTCAATTGATTGTTTCACTCTAGTACTTTTTCCAAGTCAAATACTGTTTACTTGGGTCACAGTTAATATTTTGCGACATTCGCTCTCAAGTGGACCCAAACAACTCCTCCTATAAAACGTATTCAGGTGGTAAGTCAAACGGAATAAGGAATGTGCATTTCACAATAGGAATGGAATCATCCTAACCGGATCGTTCTTGATTATTGATGAAAACACACAGGGATGACAAACACACAGGGATGACAAACACACAGAGCCACACAGACAAATGATTAAGACTTGTCTTTAACTGTTACGCTGCCTTGTGCATTAGTTTAAGGGTAAAAATAGAATTAATCTGTAGACAGGCGCTGGGAGTTAGGAAGGAGGCTTCTGTGTGTTTGGTCTAACACAGGGGTGGGCAAACTGTCTCGAGTGACAAATTGGGATTTTGAAATTCAACAGAGAGCCGCATTTTTGGGGGGACCAATTGTTTGTTAAATTAATTTGCGGGGGCCTCCCGAGTGATGCAGCGGTCTAAGGCACTGCATCACAGTGCCTGAGGCGCCACTACAGACCTGGGTTCGATCCCAGGCTGTGTCACAGCTGGCAGTGACTGGGAGACCCATGAGGCATTGGCCCAGCGTCGTCCGGGTTAGGAGAGGGTTTGGCAGGCCCGAGATTTCCTTGTCCCATCGCGCTCTAGCGGCTCGTTTGGCGGGCCAGGCGCATGCGCACTGACACTGTCGCCAGGTGTTCAGTGTTTCTTCAGACACATTGGTGCAGCTGGCTTCTGAGTCGGTCGGGTCATGGTCGGTTGGCTCGGTCGGGTCATGTTTCGGAGGATGCACGGCTCTCGACCTTCGCCTCTCCCGAGTCCGTACGGAAGTTGCAGCGATGGGACAAGACTATAACTACCAATTGGATACCATGAAATTGGGGGGGAAAAAAAGATTTATAAAAAAATATATATATTTATTTTTTCAATGTCTTGCAGGCCGGATGTGGCCCGTACCTGGCTCCCCCTTGGTCTAATACATTATACACACACTGCTGGTGGTGGACAGGGGCCAGTGCTAATGGTATTGTTGTCTTCTACTGGACGTTGACAACAGTCTCGTGGATAGACTTGGCCACATAGTCGATGTTCTTAGTGGTCAGACCACACATGTTGATACGACCGCTGGCCATTAGGTAGATACTCCTCTCCTTGATCATGTACTCCACTTGTTTAGCTGGAGAGAGACAAAATATTAAAAAGGTATGAACAAATCAAATGGTATTTATTAAATGCTTCATAAACAACAGGTGTAGACTAGCAGGGCCCTTAACTGTATGATTCCATATGTTATTTCATAGTGTTGATGTCTTCACTATTATTCTACAATGTAGAAAATAGTACAAATAAAGAACAACCCTTGAATGAGTAGGTGTGACTAAACTTTTGACGGGTACTGTACATATAGGTAGAGATAGAGTCACCAGGCAACAGGACAGATAATAAACAGTAACAGCAGCGTATATGATGAGACAAAGGTGTGTGTGTGTGTGTGTGTGTGTGTGTGTGTGTGTGTGTGTGTGTGTGTGTGTGTGTGTGTGTGTGTGTGTGTGTACTCACGGTTGAGGCCAGTGAAGCTGAACATGCCGATCTGCTGTGTGATGTGGTCCCATGTTCCTGGTGTTCCCAGAGCCTGTAGTTTAGCCTGGAGTGAAGCCCTCATTAACAACACACGGTCTGCCATGGTCTTCACATTATCCTTCCTACAACAGGGAGAGGGGGGAGGGATAGAGGAGGAGAGAAGGAAGATAGAGGGAGAGAGAGAGAAAGAGGAAGGGATGAGAGAACGAGCAAACAAGAGAGAAGGGGATGAAGAGAGGATATATTTCAAATTACAAGAGGTTGCTGAGGGGAGGGTGCCTCGTAGTAATGTCTGGAATGGCATCAAACAGGTGGAAACCATGTGTTTGAGGTGTTCGATGCCAATCCATTGATCGTCTTCCAGCCATTACTCTGAGCCCGCCCTCCACAAAAAAGGTTCCACCGGCCGCCTGTGATTGGAACGTTTTGAACACTCTTGTAGAACTGTTAGGAGTGGATACACTACTATGGACCTGTGTGTGTTCCCACCATTCAGCGAAGAGTTCAGCTCTGTTGAGTGTGATGGCGACTAGCCTGGCACCCTGGGAGGGAGGGTTGGACCAGGTTACCCTGACAATCTTCTCCATCTGAGACAGAACCCTCCTCACGTTGTCAGCATCACGAGCTACGATGGTCAGGTTCCCCACACGTTCGTCTGAAAGGAGACAGAATCTTCATTTCGGGTATCTGCAGTTTACAGATTGCATTGTGTAGAATGGGGGGGGTCTGTCTGTCTCACTGTAAAGGCCAAAGTTCTTGGAGAAGGACTGGGCACAGAACATCTCAAAGCCCTGGGTGACAAAGTTGCGCACTGCCCATGCATCCTTATCCAGACAGCCTGATGCAAAGCCCTGGTATGCAGAGTCAAAGAACACAAACAGCTTCCTCCTCTGGAGGGGGAGAGAGAAAAGAAAAAGGACAAAGAGTAAAACATCTTCAGAAATTAGAAAAGATGTCATGCCAAAAACAAGTCTTACCTTCATGACCTCAGCCACCTGCATCCACTCCACGTGTGTAGGGTCTGTGCCGGTGGGGTTGTGGGCACAAGCGTGCAAAACGAAGATGGAATGCTTTGGTGCAGTCTGGGACCGGGGTCAAAGGTCAGTGTTAGACTACAGGACAGCCAAATGACAGAGTACTGGGAGCTGATACAGGAAGTTGGTATCGTTAAAGCTAAACATATATTTTTAACAGTGTGTAAAAAGCTAATTTACTTTCAAGGTAGACATGACCATTTCTGATATTAAATATTCACTATTGTGAGGTCAACTCAGAGTTCGGGAGCCGGTCTGGTCTCGATGTCAACACCACCTGTTCAGAGGTCAGCGGCTCACCTCCAGGTCACCTAGGAAACCGTCCAGATCCAGTCCCCGCTTCTCTGCGTCCCAGTACTTATAGGGACGGACGTCCTTGAACCCAGCGTTGGCAAACACAGAGTTGTGGTTTTCTAGAAACAAACAGTAGAGCAGGTTTTACAACACTCTGCCTTTTCCCTAATAGAAAATTATTTTCCAAATCATGTTTTTTGAGTCCTCCTTTGTAACATTAGCTGAAATTATTTGATGGCTCTATTGCAGAGCCATGAACCAAAATAAAAAGTAACATGCTGTATTTGTAAATCACCTAATAATTAAATATTAAGAGGACAACTCAGCAGTATAAGTTCCAGATAACATAACATATCAAGGCCTCTCGAGTGGTGCAGCGGTCTAAGGCACTGCATCGCAGTGCTAGAGGCGTCCCTACACACCCGGGTTTATTCCCAGGCTGTGTCGCAGCCGGCCACAGCCGGGAGACCCATGAGGCAGCGCACCATTGGCCAAGCGTCGTCCGGGTTAGAGGAGGGTTTGGCCGGCCCGGAATGTTTTTGTCCCATCGTGCTCTAGCGACTCCTTGTGGCGGGCTGGGAACATGCACGCTGACTCCGATCGCCAGTTGTACGGTGTTTCCTCCAACACAGTGGTGTTGCTGGCTTCCAGGTTAAGTGAGCAGCGTGTCAATAAGCAGTGTGGCTTGGCGGGGTTGTTTTTCTTCCAGGTTAAGTGAGCAGCGTGTCTATAAGCAGTGTGGCTTGGCAGGGTTGTTTTTCTTCCAGGTTAAGTGAGCAGCGTGTCTATAAGCAGTGTGGCTTGGCGGGGTTGTTTTTCTTCCAGGTTAAGTGAGCAGCGTGTCAATAAGCAGTGTGGCTTGGCGGGGTTGTTTTTCTTCCAGGTTAAGTGAGCAGCGTGTCAATAAGCAGTGTGGCTTGGCGGGGTTGTTTTTCTTCCAGGTTAAGTGAGCAGCGTGTCAATAAGCAGTGTGGCTTGGCGGGGTTGTTTTTCAGAGGACACACGGCTCTCGACAAAAAGATAAATAATAATAGAATAAAACAAAGAATAAATACACAATGAGTAACAATAACTTGGCTAGTCACTGACCTCCTCCCTGTAAGCTGTCTCATCAGCAAACTTAATGATGGTGTTGGAGTCACACAGTTGAGGGTGAACACGGAGTATAGGAGGGGACTAAGCACACACCCCTAGGTAATTTCACCAATTCGGCCACTTGGGTACATTTGGGCAACTTGTGTGGGACACCTGGGTGACTTCATGCTACATGTCATGTAGCTCACCCATTCCTGAAGTTATCAGTCTGAAACTTTGCACACCTACAGTTGCCCTCTTGTGTTATCCATCAAAATGATATCCAGCATCCTACCTGACTGTGTGGCTATTCTAGTACATGTGAAAGATGATGCTACAACAATAAAAAACAGAAAACGTATGCTCTTTCTTTCTCTTTTCTTCCACCAGATCTACTGTGTTATATTCTACTACATTCAATTAACATTTCCACAAACTTCAGAATGTTTCCATTCAAATGATACCAAGAATATGCATATCCTTGCCTCTGGGGCTGAGCTACAGGCAGTTAGATTTGGGTATGTCTTCTGCCTCTGGGGCTGAGCTACAGGCAGTTAGATTTGGGTATGTCTTCTGCCTCTGGGGCTGAGCTACAGGCAGTTAGATTAGGGTATGTCTTCTGCCTCTGGGGCTGAGCTACAGGCAGTGAGATTAGGGTATGTCTTCTGCCTCTGGGGCTGAGCTACAGGCAGTTAGATTAGGGTATGTCTTCTGCCTCTGGGGCTGAGCTACAGGCAGTTAGATTAGGGTATGTCTTCTGCCTCTGGGGCTGAGCTACAGGCAGTTAGATTAGGGTATGTCTTCAGGTGGAAATTGAGAACAAAGGGATGCAGCCATAAGAGGTTAAGGGTCAGAGTGGCAGATATGTTGTTGCCAGGATGTCTGGGATGATGGTGTTGATGTGAGCCATGACCAGCCTTTCAAAAGCATTTCATGGCTACAGATATGAGTGCTACGGGACAATAGTCATTTAGACAGGTTACTTTGGCATTCTTGGACACAGGAATTATGGTGGCCTGCTTGAACCATGTAGGTATTACAGGCTGGGTCAGAAAGAGGTTGAAAATGTCAGTGAAGACGTTTTCCAGTTAGTCAGCGCATGTTCTGAATACACATCCTGGCCCTGCGGTCTTGTGAATATTAACCTATTTTAAGGTCTTACTCCATCAGCTACGAAGAGAAAGATCACACAGTTGTTCGGAACAGCTGGTGCTCTCATGCATGGTTCAGTGTTGGAATTTAGCTCGTTTGGTAGGCTCCAGTCACTGGGCTCCAGTTGGTGGCTGGGTTTCCCTTTGTAATCTGTGATAGTTTGCACGCCCTGCCACGTCATATCTGTCTGATTATACAGCTCCGGATCAACCGTTCGAGCAGAGATGTAGACAGCTGTTTAAGTTTTGTCGTTCCAGTGTGTGCCTACCCCAGGTTGGCGCTGAGACGTAGACAGGTGTTTTCATGTTGTCGTTCCCGTTGTACCAGCGTCTGAGAAACTCAGCCCCCATCTTCAGAGCACCTGTACCCCCCAGACATTGCACCGCTCCCACCTGACAGAGAGAGAGAGACAGACAGACATACAGAATGAAAGTGAGCGAGAGAGAGAGGAGGATAGGGAGAGAAGAGAGGGAAAGAGTGAGAGAGCGATAGGGAGAGGTGAGAGAGAGAGCGACAGAGACCGAGGGGGTGGAGGAGAGACACTAGATAAGTGACTTAACTGCTTAAGAGCAATGTAGCTCACCAGTACTAATTTAAATGTAAATTCAACTCAATATATGTACGATCGAGCACACACACACAACACAACCCACCAACACAAACTCATAAACTACCCTACCCTGCTCTCCTGGATGGCAGGGCTGTCTTCTCCCAGGGCGATCTTGGATGCAGAGGACCTAAACTCAGGCAGACCCAGGATGGGGAGGTACTCATGGTTCAGACGGTTGTCTGCTACGATGAGCTTCTCCACTTTCTTAACCACAGGCAGCACCCAGGGTTGGCCCTCATCTGTCCTGTAGGCTGGAGGGGAGAGACAGACTAGCTATAGCGGCTGAGGAGGGATACAGTGTTTCAAATATATGGGCCTAATATAGCCTACTAGCTACGTGTTTTTACTAGAGTTGTGTTTACTTTATGTTGTACATTTTGCAGTAGCCCAACTCTGGCTTTCTCTGCAGCTGGCATTACCGCCCTACACTCAGGAGGAGCATTACTGCCCTGTTGAGCAACCCACTCAGGAGGAGCATTACTGCCCTGGTGAGAAACCCACCCAGGAGGAGCATTACTGCCCTGGTGAGAAACCCACACAGGAGGGGAATTACTGCCCTGTTGAGAAACCCACTCAGGAGGGGAATTACTGCCCTGTTGAGAAACCCACTCAGGAGGGGAATTACTGCCCTGTTGAGAAACCCACTCAGGAGGGGAATTACTGCCCTGTTGAGAAACCCACTCAGGAGGGGAATTACTGCCCTGTTGAGAAACCCACTCAGGAGGGGAATTACTGCCCTGTTGAGAAACCCACTCAGGAGGGGAATTACTGCCCTGTTGAGAAACCCACTCAGGAGGGGAATTACTGCCCTGTTGAGAAACCCACTCAGGAGGGGAATTACTGCCCTGTTGAGAAACCCACTCAGGAGGGGAATTACTGCCCTGTTGAGAAACCCACTCAGGAGGGGAATTACTGCCCTGGTGAGAAACCCACTCAGGAGGGGAATTACTGCCCTGTTGAGAAACCCACTCAGGAGGGTAATTACTGCCCTGTTGAGAAACCCACCCAGGAGGAGAATTAATGCCCTGTTGAGAAACCCACTCAGGAGGGGAATTACTGCCCTGTTGAGAAACCCACCCAGGAGGGGAATTACTGCCCTGTTGAGAAACCCACCCAGGAGGGGAATTACTGCCCTGGTGAGAAACCCACTCAGGAGGGGAATTACTGCCCTGTTGAGAAACCCACTCAGGAGGGTAATTACTGCCCTGTTGAGAAACCCACCCAGGAGGAGAATTAATGCCCTGTTGAGAAACCCACTCAGGAGGGGAATTACTGCCCTGTTGAGAAACCCACCCAGGAGGGGAATTACTGCCCTGTTGAGAAACCCACCCAGGAGGGGAATTACTGCCCTGTTGAGAAACCCACTCAGGAGGGGAATTACTGCCCTGTTGAGAAACCCACACAGGAGGGGAATTACTGCCCTGTTGAGAAACCCACTCAGGAGGGGAATTACTGCCCTGTTGAGAAACCCACTCAGGAGGGGAATTACTGCCCTGTTGAGAAACCCACTCAGGAGGGGAATTACTGCCCTGTTGAGAAACCCACTCAGGAGGGGAATTACTGCCCTGTTGAGAAACCCACTCAGGAGGGGAATTACTGCCCTGTTGAGAAACCCACTCAGGAGGGGAATTACTGCCCTGTTGAGAAACCCACTCAGGAGGGGAATTACTGCCCTGTTGAGAAACCCACTCAGGAGGAGAATTACTGCCCTGTTGAGAAAACCACCCAGGAGGGGAATTACTGCCCTGTTGAGAAACCCACTCAGGAGGGGAATTACTGCCCTGTTGAGAAACCCACTCAGGAGGGGAATTACTGCCCTGTTGAGAAACCCACCCAGGAGGGGAATTACTGCCCTGTTGAGAAACCCACTCAGGAGGGGAATTACTGCCCTGTTGAGAAACCCACTCAGGAGGGGAATTACTGCCCTGTTGAGAAACCCACCCAGGAGGGGAATTACTGCCCTGTTGAGAAACCCACTCAGGAGGGGAATTACTGCCCTGTTGAGAAACCCACTCAGGAGGGGAATTACTGCCCTGTTGAGAAACCCACTCAGGAGGGGAATTACTGCCCTGTTGAGAAACCCACTCAGGAGGGGAATTACTGCCCTGTTGAGAAACCCACTCAGGAGGGGAATTACTGCCCTGTTGAGAAACCCACTCAGGAGGGGAATTACTGCCCTGTTGAGAAACCCACTCAGGAGGGGAATTACTGCCCTGTTGAGAAACCCACTCAGGAGGGGAATTACTGCCCTGTTGAGAAACCCACCCAGGAGGGGATGGTGCCAATGAGCAACAGCCCCTGACAACCTGAAGAGAGTTTGAACACAGATGGAAATGTCACAAATACACACTACTACACTAGAAGTATTATTGCTCTGCAAGATCCAAGTAGACTGATTGGTAATTAGGCCTACCTTCGGTCTCTCCCTACCTTCGGTCTCTGGCGGGCAACTTCATGTGTATTTTTGACTGTTAATTGTATGATATTGTTTAACATGTGTGTGTTATACGTGCTGCACTCGCTACCTGACAGGTCCACATTATAAATAACAACTTGTTTCCTAATTGACTTACCTGTATAAATAAAAGTGAAATAAAATTCCAACTTTGCAAAGGTTTGTTTTAGTGGTTTTATCGGATCCGGATACAACCGGATACAAATGTCAGACTACAGCCTTGCACTTTCCCCTGTGGTCCTAAACTCCAGCCAGCCACCACTGATAAGACAGCAACGCTAGTAACTTACTCTGAGTGAACAGTGTTGAGCTAATGAGGACAGGGCACTCCTGTCTAACAGGCTTTTATCTGTTCACTTACTGACTGCAATAGTCTGGAGACATACTTCCATTCACATCCACTTTCTAACAGAGCACGAGGCCTAACTGTATCAGTTGTGACTGAAGTTCAAGAGAAAACAGATATTTTCCTAAGTGGACATGGGTCCATCTCCTCTATTGGGGCGGCAGGTAGCCTAGTGGTTAGAGCGTTGGACTAGGAACCGAAAGGTTGTAAAATCAAGCCGAGCTGACAAGGTGCAATCTGTCGTTCTGCCCCTGAACAAGGTACTTAACCCACTGTTCCTAGGCCGTCAATGAAAATTAGAATTTGTTCTTAACTGACTTGCCTAGTAAAATAAAAAGATATCTGAGCATGCTAACACATGGTGTAGCTAGGTTATCTAGGCTATTTTCAGCCACTGTGTTAGCCTACTACAGGAAGGGATTACTTAAGCAATAATGCCTGAGAACCCAGGAACTCCTGGTTGTTCTGAGGCCTGTGGGAGATTAAGTTTATGAATTTCCTGCCTGGGCTGCGGGACAGTGGAATTATGAGATGAATATGTCATGGTATTTCTCTAGCGTAGCACAATGCTAACCCTGTAGTCCTGAGAGGCCAAGCAAGCAGTCACAGGCAGCACACACACCAGGACTTCAGCCTTTTGGCCTCTGCGCTGCAGTGTTATACATTAACAGCACTCCACACAAACATCCAGTAAGAAGATCAGTCACAAGGTGTGAAGTGGCTCCGTTCCACCCCAAAGTGCACTACTGGGGTGTATTCTGGCTAGTGTTCTCATAGGATCCGCGTAGAGAGCTTGAATGGGAGTGAATTGCTCTATGACCACGGTCCATTGATCTAGCTACAACTAATACCGGCCTGTTCCAGTCTGTTCCTACGCCAGTGACAGAGCTACTTCCTTGGATGACTGCCAACTACAGGTTATAGACCTTGCTATGCTATCTGCTATCTATGCTGCAATAGTCTATGTGCCAGGGGGCTCAGGTCAGTCTGTCCTATCTAGTGTAATTCTCCTGTCTTATCTGGTGTCCTGTGTGATCTTAAGTATGCTCCCTCTAATTCTCCAAACTCTCTCTCACTTTCTCCCCTTCTCGGAGGACCTGAGAGATAGGACCCTGCCTCAGGACTACCTGGCCTGATTAACTTTGGCTGTCCCCATCCCCAGTCCACCTGGTCGTGCTGCTGATCCAGCTTCTGCTGTTCTGCCTGCAGCTATGGAACCCTGACTTGTTCACTGGACTTGCTACCTTTTCCTGGACCTGCTATTTCGACCACTGAATGTTCAGCTATGAAAGGTCAACTGACATTTACTCCTGAGGTGCTGACCTGTTGCACCCTCTATAACCACGGACTATTTTTTGACACTGCTGGTCAACAATGGACGTTTGAACTTCTTGAAGAACGACATGGCCTTAATGGCCATGTACTCTTATAATCTACAACTGGCACAGCCAGATGAGGACCAGCCACCTCTAAGAGCCTGGTTTCTCTAGGTTTCTTCCTAGGATCCTAGCTGTCTCGAGAGTTTTTCCTAGCAACTGTGCTTCTACATCTGCATTGGTTGCCATTTGGTGTTTCAAGTACTTTGTGACTACTGCTGATGTAAAAAGGGCTTTATAAAATAAATATGATTGAAATTTGACAGTAGATTCTGCACAATCAATCAGCAGAGCAAGCAAGGACATCATGCATGTCATGTCCAGCCTGAGTCCATCCTTACCTTCTCCCTCCTTTGAAGAAGTATGCTAGCCTAATCACTGATCTGGATAACATGATTGATTGGATAGGTGAAAAGGTTTTACCACATAGAACAGATCCAGTCATGTCACAGGGAGGGAGGAGGGATGATGCATTCGGTCACATTTTTTCAAACAGGGAGCATTTCATTTTTTTAATAAAAAAACATTAGCCTTGGTTTCTCAAATGATTGCTTCACCAACTACTTCTCTGATAGAGTTCAGTGTGTCAAATCGGAGGGCCTGTTGTCCGGGCCTCTGGCAGTCTCTATGGGGGTGCCACAGGGTTAAATTCTTGGGCCGACTCTCTTCTCTGTATACATCAATGATGTTGCTCTTGCTGCTGGTGATTCTCCGATTCACCTCTACGCAGACGACACCATTCTGTATACTTCTGGCCCTTCTTTGGACACTGTGTTCACTAACCTCCAGATGAGCTTCAATGCCATACAACTCTCCTTCCATGGCCTCCAATTGCTCTTAAATACAAGTAAAATGAAATGCATGCTCTTCAACCGATCGCTGCCTGCACCTGCCCGCCCGCCCGTCCAGCATCACTACTCTGGACGGTTCTGACTTAGAATA